>NC_069506.1:250331251-250631251 GCF_027579735.1 Bombina bombina | reverse complement strand
TGAGTTCTAAAAAGAACGAAACAGGCTTGTATAGTGAGTGATTTCTGGTTTGCTGTCATATTCCTGTTTAAAAGGATCGCTGTGTTAAAACAGTATTTTGAAGCAAAAAAACTGAGAATTTGCATACCTAATTTGCATATCTTACCCACAATTCTCTTGTGCATTGGAAACATTGCATATTAAGAATTTCTGGGGGCAAGCAGGGATACTTGCTTAGATGTACTAATTTCCTATGCAAATATTTACATTGATTTATATATATATATATATATATATATATATATATATACATACCAAAAAGGGAGAAATGTATTCAGTCAAAAATCAAACATATAAGTATCAAAAAAGTAGTCTTATTATAAATAAACCCCTAGATGCAATTGCCCTTAGACCTTCATATTTGAGGCAGTTAAATAGCATACACACTCTAAGGAGTATAAACCAGGTTAACTCAATCATACAGTCTTAAAAGTGAGTACTTCAACAGCATGGGTCTTAACACAAGCTCTTACACCTGATTCCCAATCAGTGTAAAAGAACCGCTATGCGTCTATGCCCACTTACCGGCCTCACAAAAACCTTTCTAGGTACCCGGTAACCGCTTCTTCTGTGATTCCGTCGCTGATGTGAGTGCCATGTATTCTTACACCTCAGGCACTATGGATCTCTGCAACTCGAACGCTGGGATTGCGTGCGTGCGTGTGTGTGTGGCGTGCCACGTGATCCTGCTTGTCCAATCGAATTGGTCAAATTCTGAGGAAAAAATCCAGGTGAGCTGTGAGCCTCGAAAAAAGAAGTCTAGCTGTCCACGCTAGCTAGGGGTATTAAGGGAGCACTATAAATCGCTAAGCACAAATACTGTCCTGGTAAACATATGAATATATATATACTAGGCAATAAGTCTGCCCAGGGGGCAGTCTTTGTTTAAAAACTACAACACCCCTAAGCGAAAGTTAAACAAAATAAAGTAAAATTACAGAAAAGAAAAAAAATAAGGTGTCCAGAATAACATTTTTAAACCTAAACTATTACTCCTATAAAATTAAAAAAATCTTCTAAAATAAATCCTCTAAAAAATACTAAATCCCCCCTAACAGTAAACCCCCCCACCCACCAAGCCCCCCAAAATAAAAATACTAAAACTACCCATTGTCCCTAAAAGGACATTTGTATGCTTTCAGCTCTTTTTAAGCCCCCAAAAAACCCTAATCTAAAAAAAAACACCCCAAAAATTAAAATAAAAAAGCCTAAACCCCCCCACCCACCAAGCCCCCCAAAATAAAAATACTAACACTAAAAAAACTAAACTACCCATTGTCCCTAAAAGGACATTTGTATGCTTTCAGCTCTTTTTAAGCCCCAAAAAAACCCTAATCTAAAAAAAAACACCCCAAAAATTAAAATAAAAAAGCCTAAAGCTCCAAATAGGTACTCACTGTTCCTGAAGTCCGGCAGTGAAGGTCTTCCAGACGGATCCATCATCTTCTGTCTTTATCCGGAGTGAAGGCGACGCAGAGCAGAGGTGCGGAGCTGTGTTCCCGATGCCTGGATTCTCAGCTGCGGTTCTCAGCAGCAGTGGTATGGAAGCTCCACTTCATCCGATGTCCGTCATAGACTGAAGATTGAATGCAAGGTACCGCAATCAATTTGAGGTACCTTGCATTCCTATTGGCTGAAATGTTGAAATCATCCAATAGGATTAGAGCTACTGAAATCCTATTGGCTGTTCAAATCAGCCAATAAGATTTTAGTAGCTCTCATCCTATTGGCTGATTTCAAAATTTCAGCCAATAGGAATGCAAGGAACCCCAATAAATATGGGGTACCTTGCATTCAATCTTCAGTGTGCGATGGACGATCGCATGAAGAGGAGTCTCCATGCCGCTGAGGACCACCACTGTTGAGGAGCGCCACTGAGGATCCAGGTATCGGGAACACATCTCTACTCCCCCGCTCCGTGCCGCCTTCACTCCGGATAAAGATAGAAGATGATGGATCCGTCTGGAAGAAGACCTTCTCCGCCAGACTTCAGGAACAGTGAGTTCCTATTAGGATTTTTTTTTTTTTTTTGGGGGGGGGGTTTAGATTAGGGTTTTTTGTGCTTGAAAAAGAGCTGATAGCCCTTTTAAGGTTAATGAAGTGTCCGTGTTCAAGGTGGATTTGCTTTATCAGCGCACACAATAGCAGCCTTGGTGCTTTCAAGCTTTTTTCTTGCAAACGAAAAGGTGCAGTGATAAAGAGGAGCACATTGTGCCGTGGATATACCGGAATCCGATGCTGTTAAAATCAGCTTGTCTTGGAACGGATATGGTGGAAATACATCCAGCAGGCTAAAGGAATATACCGCGAGTTGTGGTGAGGCTGCTTATATGTTATCAGCTGTTTACACAGGATCACTGGAACTTTCTTGTGGCAATCTATCCATTATTAAGGAGCGTGTTATATACACTAAGTGCTCCGATTCTGGGACATTTGTTTCTCATTATCTATTGGTAATATTGTTGCAACATTTAAATACATAGTTTCACAATTTTTTAGGAAGCGTGTTTTTACACTTATGTGCTTTCTGGATATGTGTAGTTACTATGTGTTAATTTATCATAGATACCAGGCCTGGTAATGTTTCATTCCTCATTTTATTTGCACGTATATGTTTTGGGGTGAATTAATGTCCCTTTGAACAGGGAAATAAGTAAAATAAACCACTTATTTTCTTTGACCTCGGAGTGCTGCCTTGTCATTCTTTTGCATAGCCATAGATAATAATGGCCATGTCTTTTCTTATTTAATATATTGAATATACTGTTTTATGACTACAGGCACCTGGTCTTTATATTTATATCAATTGTAGAGTGCACACACTCCCTAATTTAATATATTGATATATGCAGCGGTAAGTTAACGCTGTTTCTGTTGAGCACCTACTTTTGAATATAAATTAAGTGGAAGTTTAGGATTTTGCTTTCCCTGATTTAATAGTGACATTTTGAATAGTTTTTTTGGAATTGGCAAAATGGCGTTTAAAATTTCTGATGAGAGATCGCAAAGTGATGTCAGTGAGGCATTTAAAGCTACAATAATCATTGATGAACAAAACATTGATGAGAAAAGTGAAGATGTATTTGCAGCATTTAAACTTTACAAAGCAAAAGCTATTAAAGAGCTAAAGCTCAAATGGGAAATTGCCAGCCTTGTGAATTATGTTAGGGAAAAATTAATACCTAGAGGTTTGAGAATCAAATTAGACCCAGGTATTAGTTTAAGGGTCAAATATATAGAAGCGCTGGTCTTGAATCTCGTATATATTAACGTGCACACTGAAGAAAGAAACTTGACTTGTGATTTGCAGGAGTTAACAACAAAATAATGTGCAGTATACTCACTCCGAAAATTTCAGAGTTCAGCTTCTTCATAAGGATCTCTATCCTGATTTTCCCATAATGTGCTTTAATATCTGTAGACAATGGAAATTGCCCTGCAGGTAATTGTATCTTTAAATGGATATAAAGTGCAATATACTCACTCCGAGTAATTCGGAATCCGGCTCCTCAAAAGTTGTAGGTAACTTTAGAATACTTCCAAGAAAGGCAGCAAAATACTTGTTATAACAAACAAATATTTATTAAAACATATTAAAAGGCTCTTTTTGGCTTGGCTCTACGCTTTTCAACGACTGGATCGTCTTTTTCAAGAGCAGTAAAAAACAATTAGAAGTCTTTAGACTTCTGTTGGGAAAGACTGTTAGAAGGCTGCGGTCACTTAAGAGGGGAGTATTGTGCTCTATTCTAGTCATTCTGTACATTGTGTTGTCAACATCTAACATATCTGTATAGTTTTTGTAATTATTAGTTTAACCCCTTAATGACCGAGGACGTGCAGGGTACGTCCTCAAAAAAAAGGCAGTTAACGCCTGAGGACGTACCCTGCACGTCCTCGGTGTGGAAAGCAGCTGGAAGCGATCCTGCTCGCTTCCAGCTGCTTTCCGGTTATTGCAGTGATGCCTCGATATGGAGGCATCCTGCAATAACCTGACATGGCCATTCGATGCAGAGAGAGCCACTCTGTGGCCCTCTCTGCACCGGACATCGATGGCCGGTATCGTTGGTGGGTGGGAGCCGACTTGGGAGGCGGGTGGGCGGCCATCGGTGTGCCGTGTGACGTCGAGGGGGGCGGGACCGTCGGGGGCGCGCACGGACGCGCGCACGTGCATGGAGGGTGGCGGGCGGGCGCGTGCACGGGGCGGGAGCGGGTGGGAACCGCTACACTACGGAAAGTGAATAAAAGTAAAATGTTAAGTGGCCTAGGCACACCAAAAAAAATCAACACTAAAAGAGATTGTGGAGGGGTGGGGGGTTGGTTTTTGTGTGGGGGGGAAGCTACACTACAGAAAAGTCTAAAAAATGTAAAACAAATACATTTTTTCTTCTAAACTGGGTACTGGCAGACAGCTGCCAGTACCCAAGATGGCGCCCATTAAGTTAGAGTGGGAGGGTTATAGAGCTGTTTGGGGGGGATCAGTGAGGTTGGGGGCTAAGGGGGGATAGTACACAACAGCATATGTAAATATGCTTTAAAAAAAAAACACCAAAAAATACAAATATAGCTTTTATTTTAGTACTGGCAGACTTTCTGCCAGTACTTAAGATGGCGGGGACAATTGTGGGGTGGGGGAGGGAAGAGAGCTGTTTGGGAGGGATCAGGGGGTCTGATGTTTCAGGTGGGAGGCTGAGCTCTACACTAAATCTAATATTAACCCTGCAAGCTCCCTACAAGCTACCTAATTAACCCCTTCACTGCTAGCCATAATACACGTGTGATGCGCAGCGGCATTTAGCAGCCTTCAAAATACCAAAAAGCAACGCCAAAGCCATATATGTCTGCTATTTCTGAACAAAGGGGATCCCAGAGAAGCATTTAGAACCATTTGTGCCATAACTGCACAAGCTGTTTGTAAATGATTTCAGTGAGAAACCTAAAATTTTGAAAAATTTTACGTTTTTTTTAATTTGATCGCATTTGGCGGTGAAATGGTGGCATGAAATATACCAAAATGGGCCTAGATCAATACTTGGGGTTGTCTACTACAATACACTAAAGCTAAAATTACCCCAAAAAGCTCCCTACATGCTCCCTAATTAACCCCTTCACTGCTGGGCATAATACACGTGTGGTGCGCAGTGGCATTTAGTGGCATTCTAATTACCAAAAAGCAACACCAAAGCCATATAAGTATGCTATTTCTGAACAAAGGGGATCCCAGATAAGAATTTACAACCATTTGTGCCATAATTGCACAAGCTGTTTGTAAATAATTTCAGTGAGAAACCTAAAGTTTGTGAAAAAATTTGTGAAAAAGTGAACGATTTTTTTTATTTGATCGCATTTGGCGGTGAAATGGTGGCATGAAATATACCAAAATGGGCCTAGATCAATACTTTGGGATGTCTACTAAAAATATATATATACATGTCAATGGATATTCAGAGATTCCTGAAAGATATCAGGGGTTCCAATGTAACTAGCGCTAATTTTGAAAAAAAAAATGGGTTTGGAAATAGCAAAGTGCTACTTGTATTTATTTCCGCTATAACTTGCAAAAAAGCAAAGAACATGTATAACATTGGGTATATTCTAAACTCAGCATAATATTTAGAAACTATTTAGCATGGGTGTTTTTTGGTGGTTGTAGGATATGTAACAGATTTTGGGGGTCAAAGTTAGAAAAGTGGGTTTTTTTTCATTTTTCCTCATATTTTATAAATTTTTTTATAGTAAATTATAAAAATATGATAAAAATATTGGTATCTTTAGAAAGTCCATTTAATGGCGTAGAGAAAACGGTATATAATATGTGTGGTACAGTAAATGAGTAAAGAGGAAATTACAGCTAAACACAAACACCGCAAAAATTAAAAATAGCCTTGGTCCCAAACGGACAGAAATGGAAAAGGTGCTGTGGTCATTAAGGGGTTAAGGGGCCCTAATGCAGACAATGAATTTTATTGCTAAATGGAACGCAGTCCTAACTAAATGCACAATTGAATTAATGGAACTTATGATAGCAGAAGATAAGTTAAAACTGGAAGAGGAGTAAAATAGAAGTAGAAAAAGCATACATGGCAGTTAATGTATTTTCTGTTGATCCGGCCTTTGATAAGCTAAATAAGGAAATTCAAAGGAATTTAGACAAATTGCAAAATGAAGTTAAGTTTAGGAAACGTAAGAAATTAATGAGGAGACCAAGATGATGAAAGGAAAAGTAAAATCTACATCTATAGAAATAGCAATAATAGTCGCAATTTCATATGACTCTGGGACTGACAATTCAGACATGAGCAAGGTGATTCACAGATTGTAGGGAATTCCTCACTTGAGCTACCCCCTTTAGGGCGGAAATCAAGGAGGGGGGGCAGGCGAAGAAAGAGGGAGGTGGACGCTCTTCAAACAGAGAAAGAGGTGGGGTGGGAGATACAGGAACAACAGAAGGGACACGGATGGTTAACAAGGAACCAGAGAAGTTAACCTCAATCCTTGGTTCACAACCAGTGAGAGTTCTGATGCTCTGAGGGTTGTGAATTTATCTTCTGCTCCTCTCTCCCTCTCACAAATGTCACTGCTAAGCAGAGGTTTGTCTTTCTGCCATCGGGCCCACCTGGATAAGTTTGAATTCATAAGGAACCTTTTCGAAGAAAATTGGTTCTGAAAAAAGTTATGAAGATAAGAGATTTTCCAGGGTGGGCTGATGGACACTAAGACAAACGTGCCATGGATGATTTGTTGTCCTATTAGAGGATCAAAGTGATGATGCAGGAGGAAACTCGACATCCTAGAAATCAAGATTTAAAACCACCTTCAAATATTGCACCCTCTCTCATCTGCACCAGAAAATTCACAATTTTGTGAAGTGTGTAGAAAGAGAGATACGTTTACGTTACACGTTTGTGGTGTTATAAATGATAATTTGAATGTAAGTGAAAGGAGATCTCTGTTTGAGTTACTCAATCACAAAGATATCATTTTGAAATCCTCAGATAAAGGAGGCAATTTGGTAGTCATGAATGAACATGACTATGTAGCTGAAGTCCATAGGCAGTTGTCAAACACAACACAGTATGAATTAACAGAGAGGTCATCTTTTGACAAATCTTGTAATGAATTGCTATTTATTCTAAATGATGCCCTGAGAGAAGGGCTCATTACACACATAAAGAACATGCATTCATGCATAAGAAATTTCCTATAGTACCCACCTTCTATTACATCCCCAAGCTGCATAAGTGTATGAATAATCCACCGGGGACGTCCGATTATCTCCGGGCATCAGGGGGCCCAATGGAAGGGGCGAGTCGATATATTGACTTCTTTATGAGACCCTTCCTTAATTTATTGCCCTCCTATGTCCAGGATAATTCAGATGTCCTTAGGAAATTAGATGGTATGGAAGTTGATGATGATACCTGGTTTAGTAACTCTTGACATTGAGTCATTATATTCTTCTATCCCTCACAATGTAGGGATTAGAGCTATCAGATTTTTCCTAGAACAAAGAGGACAGGATTTCCAGGCTCATACTGAGTTTGTTATTTCCTTGCTGCATTTAATATAAATAATAATATCTTTCAGTTTGACGGAAGATATTATAGACAACTCCAGGGAACAGCCATGGGTGCCACATGCGCCCCCACATATGCCTGTTTACATCTTGGCTTGTGGAGGCTCGAGAAATATTCTCATGCTTTGAATGTCCCTGATGGAGGCGCATGTGGCACTCTGGCTACGTTTTGTGGATGACATCCTACTTCTCTGGAGAGGGCAGCAGGGATCTTTTGGAGAATTTTTTGAGCATTTTGAATACAGATAATGGATACAATATTTTCCTCACTAGTTGAAATCAGTCGTGATAAAGCTATATTTTTGGATTTATCAATTACTAAGGAAAGGGAGACATCTAGTAACCATGGTTCATCAAA
This sequence comes from Bombina bombina, assembly GCF_027579735.1. Taxonomy (NCBI): domain Eukaryota; kingdom Metazoa; phylum Chordata; class Amphibia; order Anura; family Bombinatoridae; genus Bombina; species Bombina bombina. The sequence goes on along the minus strand of NC_069506.1, from coordinate 250,623,281 downwards.
AGTCAACAGCCACAAATAGTCTTTTACATGCAAGCAGTCATCACCCTAAAAGCTTAAAAACTGGGATAGGAACCGGTGGGCCAGTTCCTTAGACTAAGGAGGAACTGCTCTGATGTCAATGATTTTGAAAAAACAAGCTAGGGACTGTCCGCAGGTTTTTAGAGAGAGGTTACTCAAAAAGACAGGTAAAAAGAGCGATGGGCAAGAGCCAGAAATAGTGCAAGAAATGACTTATTGTACAAAAAACGTGTAGCAAGGGAAGATGCTGATAAGGTACGATGATTACAAGGTTTAACTCACATTGGGGTAAATTGAGGTGCATAATGAAAAATATTGGCATATGTTAAACCATTGAGCTGAGCTAAAAGAATATGTAGGAGATTATCCACTCTTAACAGCACGAAGAGCCTTGAGCCTTAAGGATAAGCTAGTACAGAGTGAATATAGTAGGACAAAACCTACATCTACATGGCTTAGTGGAAAGAGGTAAATGGCAGGGTTGTAGCCCTTGTGGACATTGTGTGTATTGCAGGTTCATACAGGAAAACTGCAAATTTGAAACACAACAGGTAGACAGTATAAGATAAAACAATGGATTACCTGTAATAGCACAGGAGTCATTTACCTCCTACACTGTTCATGTCCCCTTTATTATATAGGGGAAGAAACCAAACGTGACCTGAAAGACCGAGTGAGGGGAGCATAGGGATGAATTAAGAACAAGGTGCAAGACAGTCCGTGGCTAGGTGCTTTGAAAGGTATCAGAATTCAGACTTTACAATTTATGAAAGTGACAGGGATACAACATATCAAACAGGCACCGTCGAGGTGGGTGAATTAGATACAATGTTACTCCAAAATGAATCCCGTTGGATCTATTGATTAGATACACTATCTCCAAAAGGTCTCATGCTTTCTCTAAGTGGGGGAGGGGTCTATCTTTACAAAAGGTTTATTTATTTAACTCTAGTTAGCTATAAGATAAGCATAATGGTTGTACTATGTCATCTCTCCAAAGTTTGTGATAAAAATTGTCAAAAGTTATGTTACAATGTGTTTAGTGGGAGCTAGATTGCCAATTCCAGAAACACATCTCCCCGTTTTATGTTTGCGCAATGATAAGAATTGAAATGTATATGCGCAGACTGTGTTTTAAAATGCTCATGATATAGTTGCTGTATTTATGATGTTCTGTGAAAATGTTAAGTTAATGTTAGAACAGTATAAAAAGGCTGTGTCAGCCACCATCAAGGGGAGGGGCGAAACGCGTCATGCCTGACATTTCATGAGAGCGGGCAACTTTTGAAGTTGAAGAATAACTTACCTGGCAGTGGTTAATGAAGTGTCCGTGTTCAAGGTGGATTTGCTTTATCAGTGCACACAATAGCAGCCTTGGTGCTTTCAAGCTTCTTTCTTGCAAACGAATAGGTGCAGTGATAAAGAGGAGCACATTGTGCCGTGGATATACCGGAATCCGATGCTGTTAAAATCAGCTTGTCTTGGAACGGATATGGTGGAAATACATCCAGCAGGCTAAAGGAATATACGGCGAGTTGTGGTGAGGCTGCTTATATGTTTTCAGCTGTTTACACAGGAACACTGGAACTTTCTTGTGGCAATCTATCAATTATTAAGGAGTGTGTTATATACACTAAGTGCTCCGATTCTGGGACATTTTTTTCTCATTATCTATTGGTAACATGTTGCAACATTTAAATACATAGTTAGTCACAATTTTTTTTTACACTTATGTGCTTTCTGGATATGTGTAGTTACTATGTGTTAATTTATCATAGATACCAGGCCTGGTAATGTTTCATTCCTCATTTTATTGCACGTATATGTTTTGGGGTGAATTAATGTCCCTTTGAACAGGAAAAAAAAGCAAAATACACCATTTATTTTTTTTTACCTCGGAAGTGCTGCCTTGTCATTCTTTTGCATAGCCATAGATAATATGGCCATGTCTTTTTTCTTATTTAATATATTGTAGTATACTGCTTTATGACTACAGGCACCTGGTCTTTATATTTATATCAATTGTAGAGTGCACACACTCCCTAATTTAAAATACAGAAAAAGAGCTTATTGCCCTTTAATGGCAGTAAAAGTTATTTTGGGGGGTTTGGTGGGTGGGGGGGTTTTTGCTGTTAGGGGGGGACTTAACAATGCCCTACAAAAGGCCCTTTTAAGTGCTATTGGTAGTTTAGGTTAGGGGGTGTTTTTATTTTGGGGGGGATTTTTATTTTCATAGAGATTAGGTATATATTTTTTTATTTTTGATAATTTTGTTTATAATTTTTCTGTAATGTTAGACTTTTTATTTTTTGTAATTAAATATTTTTATTTTAATTGTAATTTTAGTAGTAATTGGGGTTAATTTAGGGGGGTGTTTAGGTTAATGGGCTTAGTAATTAAAATAGTTATTTGCGTTGTGGGGGGTTGGCGGTATAGGGGTTATGTATTTATTAGGGTTATTGTGATGTGAGGGTTTGGCAGTTTAGGGTTTAATAGGTTAATTAGGTTTATTGCTATGTGGGTGTTTGGCGGTTTAGAGGTTAATAGATTAATTAGGTTTATTGTGATGTGGGGGGTTGGCGGTTTAAGAGTTAATAGGTTAAATTGCGATGTGGGTGGTTGACGGTTAAGGGGTTAATATTTTAATTATGTTATTTGCGGATTAGGGGATAATTACTTTATTGTTTTGCGATGTGGGGGTTGACGGTTTAGGTGTTTTGTGTGTGGTTGTGTGTTTTTTTTTTAAGGCTCCGGGTCTGCTAACGCTGCATCCAGGTGATTCTTTTGACTGCACGCACAGCCAACATTCTTTTGGCTGCCTCACGCAGCCAACATTCCTTTGAGGATGTGTGCGCAACTGGCGACACCGACGGACGCGTTGCAAACGCGATTATAGTATATATATATATATATATATATATGCATAAATATACATCTTTAGACATGTCTATGTATATATATATATATATATATATATATATATATCAATGTTTAAGCCCTTTGTCTGCCTTTTTTGTTTTTCTAACACCTGAGACCACACATCTTTCAGCCCTTATTAGTTTTTTTATGCAATTTTTTTTTAATAATTTTTATTAGATAGTGTTATTATTAGTGTAGCTGTACTTTTTTTGTTTCTCGAAACAGTTAACTGAGCTCTAAGGGACACAGTAATCATTCTAGCGTAAATCGAGATTGCACTCACGCGTTCTCATTTACTTTAAACTTTACTATACTTAATTAAAGAATTTTAAATTACAATCTTAAAAAGAAAAATAGGGCGAAAATAAATAAATAAATAATAATAATAATAACATTAATTGTGATGATTCATATTTAAAAAAACATTAAGGATTTTATATTGGATACTGTTCAGTTATTATGCTTCTACAGGGAGTGCAGAAATTATTAGGCAAATGAGTATTTGACCACATCATCCTCTTTATGCATGGTGTCTTACTCCAAGCTGTATAGGCTCGAAAGCCTACTACCAATTAAGCATATTAGGTGATGTGCATCTCTGTAATGAGAAGGGGTGTGGTCTAATGACATCTACACCCTATATCAGGTGTGCATAATTATTAGGCAACTTCCTTTCCTTTGGCAAAAATGGGTCAAAAGAAGGACTTGACAGGCTCAGAAAAGTCAAAAATAGTGAGATATCTTGCAGAGGGATGCAGCACTCTTAAAATTGCAAAGCTTCTGAAGCGTGATCAACGAACAATCAAGCCGTTTCATTCAAAATAGTCAACAGGGTCGCAAGAAGCGTGTGAAAAACCAGGCCGCAAAATAACTGCCCATGAACTGAGAAAAGTCAAAGTGTGCAGCTGCCAAGATGCCACTTGCCACCAGTATGGCCATATTTCAGAGCTGCAACATCACTGGAGTGCCCAAAAGCACAAGGTCTGCCAATACTCAGAGACATGGCCAAAGTAAGAAAGGCTGAAAGACGAACCACCACTGAACAAGACACACAAGCTGAAACGTCAAGACTGGGCCAAGAAATATCTCAAGACTGATTTTTTCTAAGGTTTTATGGACTGATGAATGAGAGTGAGTCTTGATGGGCCAGATGGATGGGCCCGTGGCTGGATTGGTAAAGGGCAGAGAGCTCAGTCTGACTCAGACGCCAGCAAGGTTTAGGTTGGAGTACTGGTTTGGGCTGGTATCATTAAAGATGAGCTTGTGGGGCCTTTTTAGGGTTGAGGATGGAGTCAAGCTCAACTCCCAGTCCTACTGCCAGTTTCTGGAAGACACCTTCTTCAAGCAGTGGTACAGGAAGAAGTCTGCATCCTTCAAGAAAAACATGATTTTCATGCAGGACAATGCTCCATCACACACGTCCAAGTACTCCACAGCGTGGCTGGCAAGAAAGGGTATAAAAAAAGAAAATCTAATGACATGGCCTCCTTGTTCACCTGATCTGAACCCCATTGAGAACCTGTGGTCCATCATCAAATGTGAGATTTACAAGGAGGGAAAACAGTACACCTCTCTGAACAGTGTCTGTGAGGCTGTGGTTGCTGCTGCACGCAATGTTGATGGTGAACAGATCAAAACACTGACAGAATCCATGGATGGCAGGCTTTTGAGTGTCCTTGCAAAGAAAGGTGGCTATATTGGTCACTGATTTGTTTTTGTTTTGTTTTTTGAATGTCAGAAATGTATATTTGTGAATGTTGAGATGTTATATTGGTTTCACTGGTAAAAATAAATAATTGAAATGGGTATATATTTTGTTTTTTGTTAAGTTGCCTAATAATTATGCACAGTAATAGTCACCTGCACACACAGATATCCCCCTAAAATAGCTAAAACTAAAAACAAAACTAAAAAACTACTTCCAAAAACTATTCAGCTTTGATATTAATGAGTTTTTTGGGTTCATTGAGAACATGGTTGTTGTTCAATAATAAAATTAATCCTCAAAAATACAACTTGCCTAATAATTCTGCACTCCCTGTATTTGTCAAAAATAACTGCTGTTAATGAGACATAAAAGTACAGCAGTTAGAACATTTTATTATTGCACTAATGCTTGTAAAGAGACACATAGTTTAATTCAACTACAAAGCAGAACTTTTACCTATCTGAAAATATCTGGTGAGTCAATGACAAGAGGAATATGTGCATAGCAACCAATCATCAGCTAAGCAATGCATTGCTGCAATTGAGACTACCTAAGGATGCTTTTAAACAAAGAATACATAGAAACATAGAATTTGATGGTAGATAAGACTAAAAGGACCATCAAGTCTATCCATAGTATACATGTTACTGTATTACAGTTCTAGGCCTAGATTTGGAGTTCGGCGGTAAAAGGGCTGTTAACGCTCCGCGGGTTTTTTTCTGGCCGCACCATAAATTTAACTCTGGTATCGAGAGTTCAAACAAATGCTGCGTTAGGCTCCAAAAAAGGAGCGTAGAGCATATTTACCGCAAATGCAACTCTCGATACCAGAGTTGCTTACGGACGCGGCCGGCATCAAAAACGTGCTCGTGCACGATTCTCCCATAGGAAACAATGGGGGCAGTTTTGAGCTGAAAAAAAACTAACACCTGCAAAAAAGCAGCGTTCAGCTCTTAACGCAGCCCCATTGTTTCCTATGGGAAACACTTCCTACGTCTGCACCTAACACTCTAACATGTACCCCGAGTCTAACACCCCTAACCTTACACTTATTAACCCCTAATCTGCCAGCCCCCGCTATCGCTGACCCCTGCATTACACTTTTAACCCCTAATCTGCCGCTCCGTAAACCCCCGCCGCCACCTACGTTATCCCTATGTACCCCTATCTGCTGCCCCTAACATCGCCGACCCCTATGTTATATTTATTAACCCCTAATCTGCCCCCCCACAACGTCGCCGACACCTGCTACACTTTATTAACCCCTAATCTGCCGAGCGGACCTGAGCGCTACTATAATAAAGTTATTAACCCCTAATCCGCCTCACTAACCCTATCATAAATAGTATTAAACCCTAATCTGCCCTCCCTAACATCGCGACACCTACCTTCAATTATTAACCCCTAATCTGCCGACCAGGAGCTCACCGCTATTCTAATAAATGTATTAACCCCTAAATCTAAGTCTAACCCTAACACTAACACCCCCCCTAACTTAAATATAATTTTTATCTAACGAAATAAATTAACTCTTATTAATAAATGATTCCTATTTAAAGCTAAATACTTACCTGTAAAATAAATCCTAATATAGCTACAATATAAATTATAATTTATTATAGCTATTTTAGGATTAATATTTATTTTACAGGCAAACTTTGTAATTATTTTAAACCAGGTACAATAGCTATTAAATAGTTAAGAACTATTTAATAGTTACCTAGTTAAAATAATAACAAATTTACCTGTAAAATAAATCCTAACCTAAGATATAATTAAACCTAACACTACCCTATCAATAAAATAATTAAATAAACTACCTACAATTACCTACAATTAACCTAACACTACACTATCAATAAATTAATTAAACACAATTGCTACAAATAAATACAATTAAATAAACTATCTAAAGTACAAAAAATAAAAAAGAACTAAGTTACAGAAAATAATAAAATATTTACAAACATAAGAAAAATATTACAACAATTTTAAACTAATTACACTTACTCTAAGCCCCCTAATAAAATAACAAAGCCCCCCAAAATAAAAAATTCCCTACCCTATTCTAAAATACAAATATTACAAGCTCTTTTACCTTACCAGCCCTGAACAGGGCCCTTTGCGGGGCATGCCCCAAGAATTTCAGCTCTTTTGCCTGTAAAAAAAAACATACAATACCCCCCCCCCCAACATTACAACCCACCACCCACATACCCCTAATCTAACCCAAACCCCCCTTAAATAAACCTAACACTACCCCCCTGATGATCTTCCTACCTTGTCTTCACCATGCCAGGTTCACCGATCCGTCCTGGCTCCAAGATCTTCATCCAACCCAAGCGGGGGCTAGACATCCACTGAAGAAGTCCAGAAGAGGGTCCAAAGTCTTCCTCCTATCCGGCAAGAAGAGGACATCCGGACCGGCAAACATCTTCTCCAAGCGGCATCTTCTATCTTCTTCCATCCGATGACGACCGGCTCCATCTTGAAGACCTCCAGCGCGGATCCATCCTCTTCTTCCCGACGACTAGACGACGAATGACGGTTCCTTTAAGGGACGTCATCCAAGATGGCGTCCCTCGAATTCCGATTGGCTGATAGGATTCTATCAGCCAATCGGAATTAAGGTAGGAATTTTCTGATTGGCTGATGGAATCAGCCAATCAGAATATAGTTCAATCCGATTGGCTGATCCAATCAGCCAATCAGATTGAGCTCGCATTCTATTGGCTGTTCCGATCAGCCAATAGAATGCGAGCTCAATCTGATTGGCTGATTGGATCAGCCAATCGGATTGAACTATATTCTGATTGGCTGATTCCATCAGCCAATCAGAAAATTCCTACCTTAATTCCGATTGGCTGATAGAATCCTATCAGCCAATCGGAATTCGAGGGACGCCATCTTGGATGACGTCCCTTAAAGGAACCGTCATTCGTCGTCTAGTCGTCGGAAGAAGAGGATGGATCCGCGCTGGAGGTCTTCAAGATGGAGCCGGTCGTCATCGGATGGAAGAAGATAGAAGCTGCCGCTTGGAGAAGATGTTTGCCGGTCCGGATGTCCTCTTCTTGCCGGGATAGGAGGAAGACTTTGGACCCTCTTCTGGACTTCTTCAGTGGATGTCTAGCCCCCGCTTGGGTTGGATGAAGATCTTGGAGCCAGGACGGATCGGTGAACCTGGCATGGTGAAGACAAGGTAGGAAGATCATCAGGGGGGTAGTGTTAGGTTTATTTAAGGGGGGTTTGGGTTAGATTAGGGGTATGTGGGTGGTGGGTTGTAATGTTGGGGGGGGGGGTATTGTATGTTTTTTTTTACAGGCAAAAGAGCTGAAATTCTTGGGGCATACCCCGCAAAGGGCCCTGTTCAGGGCTGGTAAGGTAAAAGAGCTTGTAATATTTGTATTTTAGAATAGGGTAGGGAATTTTTTATTTTGGGGGCTTTGTTATTTTATTAGGGGGCTTTAGAGTAGGTGTAATTAGTTTAAAATTGTTGTAATATTTTTCTTATGTTTGTAAATATTTTATTATTTTCTGTAACTTAGTTCTTTTTTATTTTTTGTACTTTAGATAGTTTATTTAATTGTATTTATTTGTAGCAATTGTGTTTAATTAATTTATTGATAGTGTAGTGTTAGGTTAATTGTAGGTAATTGTAGGTAGTTTATTTAATTATTTTATTGATAGGGTAGTGTTAGGTTTAATTATATCTTAGGTTAGGATTTATTTTACAGGTAAATTTGTTATTATTTTAACTAGGTAACTATTAAATAGTTCTTAACTATTTAATAGCTATTGTACCTGGTTAAAATAATTACAAAGTTGCCTGTAAAATAAATATTAATCCTAAAATAGCTATAATATAATTATAATTTATATTGTAGCTATATTAGGATGTATTTTACAGGTAAGTATTTAGCTTTAAATAGGAATTATTTATTTAATAAGAGTTAATTATTTCGTTAGATAAAAATTATATTTAACTTAGGGGGGTGTTAGTGTTAGGGTTAGACTTAGCTTTAGGGGTTAATACATTTATTAGAATAGCGGTGAGCTCCGGTCGGCAGATTAGGGGTTAATAATTGAAGGTAGGTGTCGGCGATGTAGGGAGGGCAGATTAGGGGTTAATACTATTTATGATAGGGTTAGTGAGGCGGATTAGGGGTTAATAACTTTATTATAGTAGCGCTCAGGTCCGCTCGGCAGATTAGGGGTTAATAAGTGTAGGTAGGTGTCGGCGACGTTGAGGGGGGCAGATTAGGGGTTAATTATTTTAAGTAGCTTGCGGCGACGTTGTGGGGGGCAAGTTAGGGGTTAATAGATATAATACAGGGGTCGGCGGTGTTAGGGGCAGCAGATTAGGGGTACATAAGTATAACGTAGGTGGCGGTCGGCAGATTAGGGGTTAAAAATTTTAATCGAGTGGCGGCGATGTGGGGGGGACCTCGGTTTAGGGGTACATAGGTAGTTTATGGGTGTTAGTGTACTTTAGGGTACAGTAGTTAAGAGCTTTATAAACCGGCGTTAGCCAGAAAGCTCTTAACTCCTGCTATTTTCAGGCGGCTGGAATCTTGTCGTTAGAGCTCTAACGCTCACTGCAGAAACGACTCTAAATACCGGCGGTAGGAAGATCCCATTGAAAAGATAGGCTACGCAAATGGCGTAGGGGGATCTGCGGTATGGAAAAGTCGCGGCTGAAAAGTGAGCGTTAGACCCTTTAATCACTGACTCCAAATACCAGCGGGCGGCCAAAACCAGCGTTAGGAGCCTCTAACGCTGGTTTTGACGGCTACCGCCGAACTCTAAATCTAGGCCCTAGTGTTTAACACCTCAGTTGGAAGAGTATTCCATGAATCCACCACCCTGTATTTTGAATCAGTAACCTTCTAACTTAAGATTGTGACCCCTTGTTTGGATATTTATTTTTCTTTTCTTTTTTTTTAAAGAAAATGCTTTCAGCTTCCCCTTTATTAAAGGAACATAAAACCCAACTTTTTTCTTTCAGGATTTCGAAAGGATACAATTTTAAACAACTTTCCAATTTACATTTATTATCAAATTTGCTTCATCCTCTTGATATCCTTTGTTGAATGGCATATCTAAATAGGTTCAGTAGCTGCTGGTTGGGGCTACACATAGATGACTCATGTAATTGGCTCACCCATGTACATTATTTCTTTCACAAAGGATATCTAGAGAATGAAGCAAATCAGATAATAGAAGAATATTGGAATGTAGTTAAAATTGTATCATGAATCATGAAAGAAAAAAATTGGGTTTAATTTCCCTTTAAGTCTCTATAGATTTGAAGTTTTCTACCATGTCACATCTTTCCCACCTCTTACTAGGGATTGGCAAATGGGGTGAAAGTGTAATTTGTTTGGTAGATAGGGCTGTGAACAATCAATGTTGATAAGAATAAAAATCCATTAAAATTCAGTAATTAAATGTTATTTCCAGTTTTCGAATGTTACGTTTGTTTTCAAATGTTCATAATTAGATTGAATGTCCACATTGGAAATGTTGAATGTAACATTCTATTTAACAAATACTATTCAAAAGTTCAATAGTTCATTTGGTAGGCAATTTAGTAAATTGATACATAATTAAGGTGACCATATTGCCGCTTTAAAAAGGGACGCATATGAAAAATACATATGTCAGGGTTCTTATACAAAACATTTCTTTAAACAGCCCTGAAAACAGCCTTAACATATGTATTTTTCATGTGTCCCTTTTTAAAGCGGCAATATGGTCACCCTATACATAATATATACACATATAATTTTTCCAGTTCAGATATTCCATAATTTGAATATTACATTTAAAGAAATGCAATTACAAATATATAGATTCAAGTTTTTCCTATTCGAATATTGCATAATTTGATTCAAACCCCTGAATCATGAAAGTTTTATTTTGTATTTAAATAAGTTTTCATTTATATTTAAGGTAAATCTGTCACAGAATATATGCTCAATAGTATTCTTGGCTAACAGCCAGCGAGTATTTACAACTGATGACATCACAATAGTGGAGAATATACCTGTATAATCTGAACCAACTAGATTCACCTTCAACTGACAAATCATCCACTACTCCAGACAACTGCCTTTCGAATTTATAAAGTAGATCAGATATTAAACAGGTGTAATGTTTAAACTGGAATTATCTAGCTACTTTACTAATTACTACTTTTCTAATAACCTCCTGAAAAAAAAATAATAATCTACTTCAAGATATTTTTATTGGACCTAAGACTGAAAATAAACTACAGCTACAGCAGCTTTCCCCTCCTGGAAATCCTCTCTTCACACGTCAGCAATGACTAATCCGGCTTCCTCCAATCACAGCTTTCCCCCCAGGGTGGTTATTGTCTGAGGCCATGCTGTGATTGGAGGAAGCTAGATTAGTCATTGCTGACGTTTGAAGATAGGATTTCCGGGAGGGAGAAGCTGCTCTGGCTGTGAAAAAAAAACAAAGGCATGTTTTTAATCAAAACGGCTGATTTGTAAATTTGATGAATGAAAGTGCCCCTGTTTTAACAGTATTTTTAAAAAACATCCTTTCATTCATCAAAGTTTACCTTCACTTTAAGGTCAAAGGTACTATTTCCCAATAGCTATGTTATTAGAACCAATTCTTATTCTCATAAAACCCAAAATATATCATTATTAATAGAGGAAATATCTATTTGTATTCGTATTAATTGTTCTGTTTTACAAAATCCAAATACATAGATCTATTATTATTATTCTTTATTTATAAAGCGCCAACAGATTCTGCAGCGCTGCCCATGGGTACAAGGATAACAGTACAATGGAGAAACAATATGGCAAGACAACATTTTACTGACAAATACAGGGGGAATTGAGGGCCCTATTCCCGTGGGAACTTACAATCTAGATGGGTAGGAGGATGGGAAACAGGAGGTAAGGACTGCAAAGGTGAGAATGATATTAGTGAGGAGATAGAGGGCAACTGTTAGTTAAGTGAAGTTAGTTTGTTAATAAGTCAGGTGATAATCTTCCCTGAATAGAAAGGTCTTTAGAGAATGTTTAAAGGAGGAGAGGTTAGGGGTAAGTCTGACAGCTCGAGGAAGTGCATTCCAGAGGGTTGGTGCTGCATGAGAGAAGTCCTGTAATCTAGCATTAGAGGAGGTGATGGTGGAGGAGGCAAGAAGCAGGTCATTGTTGGATCTTAGGGGGCGGGTAGGAGTATATTTTTTGATGAGGGAGGACAGGTAGGGTGGGGCAGCATTGGTGAGGGCTTTGTAGGTCAGGATGAGAATTTTGAATTTAACTCTGCTGTGAATGGGGAGCCAGTGAAGGCACTCACAGAGAGGTGCAGCAGAAATGGAGTGTAGAGAGAGGTGGATTAGCCTGGCAGATACATTTAGGATGGATTGGAGAGGAGAGAGGCAGGAAAGAGGGAGGCCAGTTAGTAAGTTGTTACAGTAGTCAAGTAGGGAAATTACCAGGGAGTGGATTAGCTGTTTAGTAGTTTCAGCACTCAGAAACGGACATATTTTGGAGATATTGCGTAGGTGGTTGCGGCAGGATGAAAAGAGCAGTTGGAAGTGGGGAATGAAGGACAGATTTGACTCAAGCGTGACTCCGAGGCAGCAGATTTGGGGTGATGGGGAGATAGTGGTGCCGCCAACAGTGATAGAAAAATTAGAAACTGGAGTAGAGTTAGAGGAGGGAATTAGAAGTAGTTCGGTCTTGGACATGTCTATTTTTAGGTGGTGAGAGGCCATCCAGGAGGAAATGCCAGATAAGCAGTCGCTGATGTGAGAATTGACAGAAGGAGAGAGTATATTTTTCATTTGGATGGCATAAAGTTACTCATAGGAACAAGTTTTAAGAGAAGATATGAGATATAGCTTGATTTTCTTTTTCCTGAATATGAAATCTCAGAAATAATAATTTAAAAACATTTCAGGAGATAGCAATCTCCATTTTATTAAAAAAAAAAAGAAAAAAAAATCAGTAGATAACTTTTATAGCTATCCAATAGATTTGTTGTTTAGTAAAAAAAAAGAATTGGATACTTCCTCGTTCCAGGGACAATATTCTTTAATTTCCATTCTCAAAGTTAATATTTAAGATGTTAAGCATTTAGCAGAAAATAAAAGTGAGATCCTGAAATGTTAAAAGCATACTTTCATATAAAACACAAGGTACTTTATCATGGATATTATTCCCAAATAGTTCAGCAACATTTTGTGAAATAGTAGCCATTTGGCACAATCAAACTTTCACTGAAGTATACAGTGATAGGTCCCATCATAAAGTATTTTGTGCTTGTTTATGAGAATGTGTGCTTCTTTGTCTAATTTGTGGGTGTGTGTTGTGGGGTATATTGTGTGTATATTTACACACAATATAAGTGGTGTGTATTGTGTGTATATTTTTTTAAGAAAAAAATGCTAGGCTCAACAAAGTTGTGTATGCTAAAATATTGACAAGCATAGCTGTAATAGTATGTCCTATAGGTAATTTGTGCTTTTTTTAGCCCACTTGTGCTAATATATACATTGTGCTTTCAACAGAAGAAAACTTTCAATTACCACTCTTGTTCTAAAATACATATTTTCAACATCAGCCAGGTAATTCTACTCTGATCAAGTTTATTGTACATCCAACCTCTGTTGTATGTTTTGACTGGTATGATTCAGTTGAAGTACAATACTGGCATTTTGATATTTCCTTTATTTTTTTACTGGAGTGATTGACTTGTGCATAGGTAGTCAAAGCAGTGAGGATAATACTAATATTAAATAGCAGGATAGAGTAAGATTAAATCCATAAAAGCAAAGGTACTATGGCCCACATTTATTAAGGTGCATCCATACACAGTTCCCAGAAGAAGGAACTTGTCTAAATGTGCTTTCGAGCCTTTGACACAAAATCCCCTGCCAGAATTTAACACTATCAAACACTCTAATAGCACCCTCCTTTTTCTTCCAGTCAACCAATTATTTAAGAGCGGAGCTTGCCAATCATGGGGGTCGATCCGATAAAAATCGTCGCCCGCAAAAGCCGGCGACGCCAATAATTGCGCGGATTTGGTATCCTATATACGGCGTAAACTAGAAGTTACGCGCGTATATTTCTGCCGTCGCCCGCAGTTTTTTGGGCCATAGGCAGGTATACCAAACCCGCGCAGTTTGGTATCCAATATGCAGCGTAAGGACTTACGTGGCGAAAATGGAGAAAACTTACTCCATTTTCACCTCGCCACAAAAAGCAGCCGTAAGAAGCCTTACGCTGACTATTGGAGCCCCGTAACTTCCTAAACTGGCTGCTAAAATAAACCTAACACCTAACGCATGCGCAATGTCTATCTCCCTGTCAACCGCGATCTGCTAAAATAAACCTAACACCTAACGCATGCGCAATGTCTACCTCCCTGTCAACCGCGATCCCCCCCCCCCCCCGAAATCCCTAATAAAGTTATTACCCCCTAAAACGCCGCTCCCGGACCCCGCCGCCATCTACATAAACTAACCCCCTACTGTGAGCCCCTAAAACCGCCGCCATCTACCTAATCTATCCCGTAATCTGACCCCTTACACCACCGCCACCTATATAAAAATTATTAACCCCTAATTTAATCTACCTACCCCGCCGCCAGCTATGTTATCTATATTAACCCTAAGTATATTATAGTTAATATAGTTATTACATTATATATATTAACTATATTAACCCTAATTATATTAGGGTTAATATAGTTAATATAGTTACTATAGTATTTATATTAACTATATTAACTCTATCCAACCCTAACACCCCTAACTAAATTTATATTAAATTAATCTAATTCATTTATAAACTAAAATATTCCTATTTAAATCTAAATACTTACCTATAAAATAAACCCTAAGATAGCTACAATATAATTAATAATTACATTATAGCTATGTTAGGGTTAATATTTATTTTACAGGTAAATAGTTAATTATTTTAACTAGGTATAATAGATATTAAATAGTTATTAACTATTTAATATCTACCTAGTTAAAATAATTACCCAATTACCTGTAAAATAAATCCTAACCTAAGTTACAAATACACCTACACTATCAATAAATTTAATAAACTACAAACATCTATCTAAAAATACAATTAAATTAACTAAATTAAATTACAAAAAAAAACTAAATTACAAAAAATAAAAAAAAGATTACAAGATTTTTAAGCTAATTACACCTATTCTAAGCCCCCTAATAAAATAATAAACCCCCAAAATAAAAAAAAATCCCTGCCCTATTCTAAATTAAACAAATTTCAAAGCTCTTTACCTTACCAGCCCTTAAAAGGGCCTTTTGTGGGGCATGCCCCAAAGAATTCAGCTCTTTTGCATTCAACAAATACAATCCCCCCCCCCCATTACAACCCACCACCCACATACCCCTATTCTAAACCCACCCAAACCCCCCTTAAAAAAGCCTAACACTACCCCCCTGAAGATCTCCCTACCTTGTCTTCACCACACCGGGCCGAACTCCTGATCCGATCCGGGCGATGTCGTCCTCCAAGCGGCAAAGAAGAATTCTTCCTCCGGCGATGTCATCCTCCAAGCGGCAAAGAAGAATTCTTCCTCCGGCGACGTCTTCCTCCAAGCGGCAGCAAAGTCTTCATTCTTCCGGCGGCATCTTCAATCTTCTTTCTTCGCTCCGCCGCCGCGGAGCATCCATCCCGACCGACTGCTGAACTTGGAATGAGGTACCTTTAAATGACGTCATCCAAGATGGCGTCCGCCGAATTCCGATTGGCTGATAGGATTCTATCAGCCAATCGGAATTAAGTTAAAAAAATCTGATTGGCTGATTGAATCAGCCAATCAGATTCAAGTTCAATCCGATTGGCTGATCCAATCAGCCAATCAGATTGAGCTCGCATTCTATTGGCTGTTCCGATCAGCCAATAGAATGCGAGCTCAATCTGATTGGCTGATTTTTTTTTTATTTTTTGTAATTTAGTGTTTGTTTTTTTTTGTAATTTAGTTTAGTTAATTTAATTGTATTTTTAGATAGATGTTTGTAGTTTATTAAATTTATTGATAGTGTAGGTGTATTTGTAACTTAGGTTAGGATTTATTTTACAGGTAATTGGGTAATTATTTTAACTAGGTAGATATTAAATAGTTAATAACTATTTAATATCTATTATACCTAGTTAAAATAATTAACTATTTACCTGTAAAATAAATATTAACCCTAACATAGCTACAATGTAATTATTAATTATATTGTAGCTATCTTAGGGTTTATTTTATAGGTAAGTATTTAGATTTAAATAGGAATATTTTAGTTTATAAATTAATTAGATTAATTTAATATAAATTTAGTTAGGGTTAGATAGAGTTAATATAGTTAATATAAATACTATAGTAACTATATTAACTATATTAACCCTAATATAATTAGGGTTAATATAGTTAATATATATAATGTAATACCTATATTAACTATAATATACTTAGGGTTAATATAGATAATATAGCTGGCGGCGGGGTAGGTAGATTAAATTAGGGGTTAATCATTTTAATAGAGATGGCGGCGGTGTAAGGGGCTTACATTAGGGGTTAATAATTTTAATATAGATGGCGGCGGTGTTAGGGGCTCACTTTAGGGGGTTATAGATATAATATAGCTGGCGGCGGGGTACGGGAGCGGCGGTTTAGGGGTTAATAACTTTATTAGGTTGCGGCGGGGTACGGGAGCGGCGGTTTAGGGGTTAATAGCTTTTTTATTGTTAGGCTAGTGAGGGGGGATAGCGGATAGAGGGTTAGACAGTGCGGGCTATGTTAGGGAGGCGTGTTAGACAGTGCGGGCTATGTTAGGGAGGCGTGTTAGACAGTGCGGGCTATGTTAGGGAGGCGTGTTAGACAGTGCGGGCTATGTTAGGGAGGCGTGTTAGACAGTGCGGGTGTTTTAAACTTTAGTCAGGATTTATAGGCGCCGGCAGATTCTAACGTGCCGCAAGTCACTGGCGACGCCAGAAATTTGTACTTACGCAGATTTCTGGACATCGCTGGTTTGTGAGACTTACGGCACGTTAGCATCTGACGGCGACTTATATGGGATGGCTCGAGTTGCGAGCTGAAACTGCGGGCGACGCCGGTCTCCTCGCTTGCGCCGCAAACTGCGATCTATATCGGATCGCGCCCCATCATGGATAAATAAGTTTGGGATGTTTGACAACCTCTGAGGTTGTGGACAGGTTAAGAAGCAGTTGTCTGAGGACCAATGCTACTTCACTTTCTTGTTAAAGACTCACTCAATATTTTCAAAGTTAAATTGAATTGTAATTTAAATAATTAATACGTTCTAATACAAAAGTCACACTGCCAATTAATTTTTTATTTATTTTTTTGAAGACGCAGAAAAAATATGTCATAGCTGCCATTTTATTTTAAAACCTATAAAAACTAGATTTAAGGTATCATAGTATTGTATTGATTAATGGATTATTAGTGTTATGATTAGTTAATGGTCTAAGATATTTTCAATAAAAAGCTTTCTTGTTTAAAACTGGAACATTATTCTGCATAGAAGTAGTCCTAACATATAGATGTTCATAACTACACAGGGAACTCATAGTATATTTCAGTTGCTTAACAAGAAAATAAACTTGATGTTATGAAGTTACAGTGGTGTAAGGAGAACACATCAGCTGAGGGTCTGCTGCAAACATTCTTCATGATGATAAATCAATATTCACAGTATCTTATGTACAAAGAGAAGTATACTTTTTTGGATTAGGGTTTGATGTATATGCAATAAATATGTAGACTGATATTTACCTATTGATTTATACCCTGGGAAAGAACTAAGCCAATCAGTTGACATCATTTGTTACTCCTCTGGAAATTGGTTCTAACTCAATTTTGAGCGCAGCTATCCAAAGATTTCAAAGGGCATGTGAACCATCATATTGATGCACCAATATGCACTACTGTCCCCATGTTTTAATTTTCTCCCTTAGCAAAATTGCCTCTAGAAAACGTTATTACTATTTTTCAGAGGCATATGCACATATGCTGTGAGGACCCATATACCAGAAGTCAAACATCACACCCTCTCAGAGACAACAATGGCGTATATGACACAAATTAAGTCTTCACAGGCACAGTACACACCACCACCAGCTCATTGGGCATTAATACTGGTGCACAGCCCACAGAGCCTATGTGCACATGCCGCTGTAAAACAGAAATAACTTTTACTAGACACATTTTTTCTAATAGAAGCATACTGCAAAAAAAAATCTATTTAGAAATGAAATACACCCATGCACATTTCATGTTTGATCTTTATTATCTACATAGACTTGAAAAAAAAGAATGAACTGTTAATAAAGCCCAATTTTCTTTTCTCTTTAAACTCCCATATAAAAACAAGGAAACGAGGAAATGGTCCATTGTGTCCTCTTAAAGTAATGAATGATATTATTCCACCATTTCCTCCTCTTTATATTCCTTTTCATTATGACCTCCATATGTCCTTTTTATGTTGCAGTAATACTAAGATACTTCAGGAAATCCAGAGAGACAATTGCCTTAGCATTTTTTAAAAAAATGGTATGTAAAATAATGAAAAGCTTTAATTAGGAGAACACGTAATTTATTATAACTGTCAAATAGGGCTCTTAAAGGGATAAAAACAATTAATTATTATGTGGTAGCCACTTGCTAATGAGTAATAACACAATTATATTGCTTCATACAGGGACACCCTTAGCATTTGTGGGGCCCTGGGCAAGACCTTCCTGTATGGCCAACCACTGTCTCAACATTCAGTGTTACCTATATAAAGAATAACTTGCACTTTCTCATAACCTCACCCCTGACAGTGCACCCCCCCCCAAAGCGCAGGTCCCTGAGTGGGTGCCCTACTCTCCCTGACCAAAGGACAGGCTTGGCTTCATACTCTGCATACTGGAAATTTACCTAGCCTGATGAAGCTTAATTTAATAATGGGCCTGGTCAATTTAGGAGATTAGAGTAAACCCAATATAATTTACTTGTGTGTTTATTTTTTTCCCAGCCAGCCTTGTATACTGTGAAGATACATTATGAGGAACTTTAGGATCATTTCCCAAAGGGACACTAACAGCAAAATAAACTTTTATAATTTATATAGATCTTGCAAATAAAAAAAATGTTTTCTATCTTTGCAACTTTTAAACTTTGCTTCCATTAGCAAATTGTACTCAGTCCTTTTATATGCACACTATCTGAGGCACCAACTCTTACTAAGTCCACAGTGCATACATATATGAGTTTGTGATTGGCTGATGGCTGTCACATAATACAACAACAGGGAAATGGAAGGAGATTTTGAAATGTATCAGAAAAAAAATAATCAACTGTTCATTTTAAATTTAGAGTGCTGCTGCATTGGCCTTCTAGTATGCATTTGTTGAATATGCAAATCAACTGAATCTTATGGTCATTTAAGTTTTTGATGTCTTAGCATTTAAAAAAAAAAACCATAACAATCAGAGATTTCAGACAATAAATATACACAGGGGCTAAAATTACACATATTTGGCGTGTAAAAAAAAAAATCTTTAATTAGAAGAACACGTAATTTAGTATAACTGTCAAATATGGGCGCTTAAAAGGATAAAAACAATAAATATATGAATTAAGGCCCTGTTAAACAAATGATCATTTAAAGTCAACCCTGGAAGCTTTAGTTTCTGAGTGATTTTTTATTGCTAATTATTACACCCATTATTTTTTTTTCCATGAACCTTCTGGTCACCTACCCATGCGGTCTGGACCTGAAGTTCCTTCCCTTCATGACTTTAGCCATTTTTATGCCCTGCTGGGCCTAGCTGCCTGAACCTGAATTACATTGCAGCCCTACAAAAATCTTACAAGATACCAAGTAGGGGGCATTGTCACATTTACCCCAGAGAAACAGGTAACTGAGCTGTAGACCCTACAACTGGTGCTTAAATTCTGAGGAAGTTCACAGTTATGCAAAGTACCTCTCCCACAACAATGCATAAAATTAAATACCTTTGGTCTGATTTCTCTAAAACCACAAATATAAATCTTAAAGCATTTTTCTTTAAACAAATAAAAAAAACAGCTTCAATGGTTTTGTAAATGTCTAAAACTATAAAATGAGCATCACACTTATATAAGTATGTGAGTGACCTTTCATAATTAGTATGTCATTACTATTTACAAACTACATTGCAATATTTATATTACAAACAAGAAAAAGCAATGGTTTCATGTATCTGGGTTTGTTGACAAAGAATTAATACACAATAAGGCAAGCTTATTGGTATCTGGTTTTAGTAAGTATAAAAAGGGTAGGCAATTGTAAAATAGATACCATCTAGTGCCACCTAGTGTTTAAATTAAATAATACAATTTTGAAGTTTCTTTTACTTTAGTTTAGAAAAATTGTACTCTGTATAGTTTATTGAATAAAAATAAATTACTATTTTTTGTTATTGAACCCCGTTACAAAGCATAACTAGGGAAAGGAATTCCTATATAGTTTAACCAAATTAGATTTTTTCTTTTACTTATTTAATCTCTTTTAAGAATACTAAGATAATTCACTGTGATAACTTACTTCTATTCTCTCCTTATAGTGAGCTATTATAATTGTGGAAAAGGAAGAAAGGTTTGTATTAAAAAATAAATAAAAAATATGCTAAATATTCACACACACATCCAAATCACAACAGGCCAATTGTAAATGTCACCTATTAGCTCCACTTTACACTATTGAAAGGCCATAGCTGTGATGTTGTATCTAAACCCTTAAAATCACCTAATTTGGTTTGTCCGTACTTCTGCACATTTGTTTTTTTGCATTAAGAGGTCAGGAGATTAATTACAGATAACACTTTTGTGTTTCTTTCAGAAAGTAAAGATTTCTAGCTTCAGGAGTATTAACAGTAGAGGCATTTTGTGATTGTGATCACTTGGAAAAAAAATACATGAACAATGGGTTTGACCACCATCTTTTTAGAAAGACTTATGAAATGATTTATCTTAAAAAAAACTATAGACTTAAATTATAATTTACTGTAGAAAACTATTAGATTAGTTCTTATAAATAATTATGATCGACACCAAAATTGTGTGAATTTCAGAAATTGTTATCTACTGAAAACAATCTCAACCCATTAATTCAGATCACCAGGAATGTAGATGCTTAAAGGATTACTTTCTGTCATAATTTTTAAGCTAAACAACTAACATATTAAAGTTAATAAACATTAATTAAAACCTACTGACCTATATTTTCTCCAAAACAAAGTTTCATAACGTTCTAAAGGTTAAATCTTTTATTCGCCGATGATGTCACGTTATCCTGCCCACTATTTTCAGCACTGCGTGTTCAAAATACTTAAACCAATAACTTTGTGTTTAAAGCGCCATTTTGAAACCTAGGTATTGTAAACGGATTGGTACAGAGCAAAGGATACCCACGGAGTGGGTTTGGAAAACAATTAAATTTGCAGACAAGATTTCTGATATACGGTAGAGATATGTTAATGAAATTCTATTGATAAAAAGCGCATTTGGGGTAGTTAGTTAGTAACAGGCATAGAAAATATTTACTTACAGTGGCCCTTTAAAGATTCTGGTTGGAGAGTTAAAAGAATATGGGGCTCAATCGCAATCCTTTAGGAAAACTTATCAATGTGGTTTTCTGTTGAAAAACATTAGATAATTTTTCAAAGGGATGGCGTAATCAACCCCTATGTTCAGCAATTCCAGAGATATTTAGCATGAAAGTCTAGTTATAATTAATTATTTATACAAGTAAACTAATTTAAGAAAATGTATAACAGACATTCAGCTGCACTAAGAAAATGTTCTTATTCTTTAAAAGCATTTTCTAATTGTACTATACCTATGTGTTTGTTCCCCATAAAAAGGTTATACAGACAATTAAAGGAACATTACAGTTCAAATTAATTGTTTATGATTCAGACAGAGCACAAGTCATTACAATTTACTTCTATTATCAAAATGTGCACATTATTTTTATATGCACTTTCAGAGGCACCAGCTCCTATTGAGCATGTGCAAGAGATTACAGTGCAAACATATACAAGTTTGTGATTGGCTGATAGCTGTCATATGATACAGGGGGCCAGGCAAATTGGAGGAAATGTTCAAATTTGTCATAAATATTCTACTGCTCATTTAAAGGAATAGTCTAGTCCAAAATAATCTTTCATGATTCAGATAGGACATGTAATTTTAAATAATTTTCCAATTTACTTTTATTACCAATTTTGCTTTGTTCTCTTGGTATTCTCAGTTGAAAGTTAAACCAAGGAGGTCCATATGCTAATTTCTGAGACCTTGAAGATCGCCTCTTATCTGACTGCATTTTGACAGTTTTTCACCACTAGAGGGTGTTAGTTTGTGTGTGTCATATAGATAACACTGTGCTCACGCGCGCAGAGTTACATAGGAGTCAGCACTGATTGGCTAAAATGCAAGTCTGTCAACTGAACTGAAAAAAGGGGGCAGTCTGCAGAGGCTTTTATACAAGGTAATTACAGTGGTAAAAAGTATATTAATATAACCATGTTGGCTGTGCAAAACTAGGGAATGGGTAATAAAGTGATTATCTATCTTTTAAAACAATAACAATTCTGATGCAGACTGTCCCTTTTTAAAAAAGTTATTGTCTCTTTATTATGCATTTATTGATTATGCAGGTCTGGAGTGGCAATGCATTGCTAATCCTGACCTGAAATTTACAGATGACAAGGAGCTACCCACAGGTTGACTTTAACCTAGTTTCTAATTGTACCTTTAATGTAATGTTGTACAGTCGTGTATCATAACTTTGATCAAAATATTATGTTTGTAATGATTTAACTTAAAATGCTTATTAGAATAACTTTATTGGTGAAAGATTTTAAAGTACTACAATTTATAGCCACTGATAAATATCCCAGATTCCAGCAGTATATTTGCATGCTAGAGAAGTCTTCTTATGACCACAAACTCACTCGGCCACTACTATAAAGTGTTTATGCTATCAACACTGTACTTCAGCAATATTTTTTCAAGCACGTTAATGTTATTGGATAATATTTAGGTATTGTTATCATAAACTGCTCATAAATGTTTAATAATTACTACATACAAGACAAAATGAAGGCACCGTCTATCCTTAGCTGCTCTGTTGAGCAATTGTGTTTATTGTTTTTTAAGTAATTGCTGGTTATTAGTGACATGTGTCTAAAATTCAGAATTCTTATTAGTAACATGGAAATGTGTGTTCTGTACTGTGAATTCATTTTTTTATCCCTTACCAAGGACTTTTTTCACTGTTATTGTTATTTTTGCACTTCAGGCCTCACCCTTAGGTTATACATACTTGTTAATGTCCTTAACAACTGGATCGTAACAGGTAAACGAAGGTAACGTTTATTATAGTTTGTGTTAACTAACCAACTAAAGTAAAATTATTATGTTGTAGCCCTACTTGCTAATGAGTGATAAAACAATTGTATTGCTTCATACAGGGACACCCTTAGCATTTGTGGGGCCCTGGGCAAGACCATCCTGTATGGCCCACCCCTGTCTCAACATTCAGTGTTACCTATATAAAGAATAACTTGCACTTTCTCATAATTTCAGCCCTTACAGTGTGGGGCCCCCAAAGCACAGGGAGATGATTGGAGTATATCAGTGTAGGCTAACAAAAACATTTTCGTTGTAATTACACCTGATGCCCATCGTTTTTCACAATTAGTTGGTTGTCTTAAGGGGATAGACAGAAAGCCCCAGGATTTCAAAAAGATTTTTAGTCTGAAAAATTCAAATTTTAATAAAGATGAGGGGAAGAATTGATTCTAAAAATGAGCTACAGATAGTATCTTCTCATTGGAGAATAGGTTTTTTATACCTTTAATTCCAATAGCAGACCAGTCTGCTGGATGAGACTCCAAAAGGGCATGAAGTAACCCTAAAACAGGGTGGATCGGTTATAAATGTGGCACTATCCCACTCCCAGAATTTGAGGTTAGAAGATATTATGTAATTTCAATATATTTCTGTGTTTCTGGTATGCTTCGGTATCCATATGAGATCTCTGAGGCAGACCGCTTAAGGAAGCGAAGCTTGTTCAATTTCCGACCATTTTCTATCTGGCGAGACTTTGCTCCTGTAATGCTTGTGGGATATTCCTCTATCAGACCAAACTTGGCCAGTAGTCTTCTTATCCCGGCATCAAGTGGAATGATAGGAAATATACCAGAGCGGTAACAGGAAGGCAATCCAGCAGTATAGCAGTGCAGGGGTAAACTAATAGAAGGACCAGGGACAGGCAGGAGTCAGCAACAAAAGGAAATCCAGGAGCACAATAGTTCATGGGTAGACCACTATGATGGTCAGGCAGGCAAAGTTCAGCAACAGTATAGCAATCCATCAGTTCAGGGGTTAAGCAGTCAGAGTGGTCAGCAGGCAGAGTTCAGCAACAGTATAGCAATCCAGTAGTTCAGGGGTTAAGCAGGCAGAGTGGTCAGACAGGCAGAGTTCAGCAACAGTATAGCAATCCAGTAGTTCAGGGGTTAAGCAGGCAGAGTGGTCAGACAGGCAGAGTTCAGCAACAGTATAGCAATCCAGTAGTTCAGGGGTTAAGCAGTCAGAGTGGTCAGCAGGCAGAGTTCAGCAACAGTATAGCAATCCAGTAGTTCAGGGGTTAAGCAGGCAGAGTGGTCAGACAGGCAGAGTTCAGCAACAGTATAGCAATCCTGTAGTTGAGGGGTTAAGAAGGCAGAGTGGTCAGACAGGCAGAGTTCAGCAACATTATAGCAGTTCAGCATAGAGTATAATAAGACCCAGGAGCACACTAGGTAACACCTATACTTGGGCAGTGATAGGCAGAAAGTGAGCAATTTACATATAATAAGACCCAGGAGCACACTAGGTAACACCTATACTTGGGCAGTGATAGGTAGAAAGTGAGCAATTTACATAGGCGCAGGATAAGATCCACAGGAGATCCTGACCGATTTCAGAGGGGAAGAGGCGTGCGGCGATAACGTCACTGCCACACGCACACAGGAGCTGAATCTTCCCTGGCAAAGGCCAGAGCAGCAAGTGCCGCCTCCCTGGCAACAGCCAAAATATGCGCTAGACTCAAGGCTTCGTGGTAGGCTGCTATATTGGGTGCTGCCTTACCGCCAGCCTGTACCGAGTTTGAGAGAATCCACATTGCTGCACTAGGGTGTTTATGTCTCCATATAAACTCTTTGCATATTTTCTGAAACTGTGTAATGATGGTTTTGGGTATGGGAAGTGGTAAACTCCTCAACAGATAAGTGAACTTTGGTATCAAGTTCATTTTAATGGCAGCAATTCTGCCCTACCAGGACAAGTTTGGTGAGTCCCAGCGCATCACGTACTCTTTAAATTTATGAACATCACAGTTTACATGTACTTTATATGCAATTTGTTTGTTGTTTGATTTGATTAGTAGCACTTATTTTATTTCATTGTGATATATGATTTGCTTTTAATTTTAGAATTATAACTAAAAGTGCTCTGTTGTGTATAGTGGTATACACTTTCTTTCTCACTTTTAAATTTATGAAGTAAAGGGTCAAAATTGGCTGATAAAATAGTTGGGATATCACGGGATAAGATTACCCCTAAATCTACCCCTAGTCTATTTGTAGACCAATGAAATGGGAATTGATGTTTCAGTTGCAGAAGATCTAAATTTGGTATGTTTAGAGCAAAGACTTCAGTTTTAATAAAATTGAGTTTATAAAAAATAATATTTAAGAAATTCTTCCAGGAGGGAATTTGTTTTTGGGAGTGACTATATAGGGTTCAAAGCTAACAATGTGAGATCATGTGCGAATAATGCCATCTTCTGCACTGTGTTATGCAATTGTATTCCTTGAATACCTGGTGCCTCTCTAATGGCTTCCGCCAAGGCTTCCATCATAATAGCAAATAATAATGGGAATAGAGGTCATCCCTGTCGAGTGCCATTTGTGATTTTGAAATGGGGCTAAAGAAATCCAATACCCCTCACCCTAGCGGAGGCTGAGACATAGAAGGCCATTATCTTGATGCAAATAGAGGGTGTGAACCCAAAGTGATTAAGAACTTCTATATATAGAGCCAGTCGACTTGGTCAGATGCTCTCTCAGCGTCTAAATATATTGCTGTGCATTGCTGACCCAGTCAACTGGCCTCAAGAAATATGTTTAACTGTCTCCTTGTGTTATTTGGACCCTGTCTTTCCATAGTAAAGCCCACCTGGTCTGAGTTTACCGAATATGGAATAATTTTATTTAGGCACCAAGCCAGGATTTTTGCATACAGTTTGGTATCTAGGTTTAAAAGAGAAATTGGTCGAAAGTGTGGACATATATTTGGGGATGTACCAGGTTTTGGTAAAGTAATTATAGAGGACTTTAAAAATTCCTCTGGGAGAGTCCTCTTTTTTCTGCTAAGTTAAAGACTCATGCTTAAATAGGTGTTAATTGATTGCTAAAAGCTTTTAAAAAAATATCTGAATAGCCATCTGGGCCTGGATTTATGCAGTTTCAATTGTGCTATGGCTTTTTTTATTTCATCTATGGAAATTGGAGCATCCAGAGATTCAATATATTCCAGAGTGAGGAATTCTAGGGGCAATGGGGATAAGAAAGTTTGAATGCCTTCTAACGAAGGAACAGGTTGGTCATCAGCCGACTTTAGGTTTTACCATTGGGAGTAATACATTGCAAATTCCATCCCAATGTCTTTCAGATTAGTCACTCTGCGACCCCTAGCATACAGATAGGGTACTCTGAACTGGGCTGTTCAATTGCGTAAATGTCTAGCTAGCAAATATTCTGGTTTGTTGCCTTTTGAATAAAAAAGGGACTTATTTTCTCTAAGTCTTTCTTGTACTCTCTGATTTTTCAGTAGACTAAGTTTCTGTCGGATTGAGGTAATTTGTAGCAAAAGACTTAAGTTCAAAGTATTTTTGTGTGCAGTTGTGAGAGATCTTAATTGTTGATGTACTTTGGCCAATGTGGCTGTTGACCTTTTACAAGTTTGGCCCTCAAGTTTGATAAAGAGTCCCCTAAGATAAGCTTTTAGTGCCCCCCACAAGTGAAAATCGACAACATCTCCTCTATCATTAATCTCTAAAAACTGCTGTATCTCAGTGGATAGGGTATCTAGTGTCCCTGGTATTGAAATCAATGAATCCAACAAACACCATGGTGTCCTTGGAGTAAGTGTTCATAATCCGGACAGTTGCATAGACACCGGACTATGATCAGACCAAGTAACATTCCGGACTATGATCAGACCAAGTACCAGCTCTGATTGTTGAATTTTGTATTTTATCTAAGAGCCAAGGATTGCAAATGAAATAATATATCCTGGAATACAAATTATGTACTTGTGAGTAATATGTATAATCTCTGCTAGTGGAATTTAGAGAGTGCCAAAGATTTTCCTGGGCTAGTAGGGAACATAATTTTCTAGATGTATCTAATGTAGCTTTGTCTATTTGTCTGTTCTTTGGTAGCCTTTTATCTAGATGAGGGTCAATTACAATATTCAAGTCTCCAGCTAACAGCAGGAGGCCTTGTTTAATTTTATCTAGGCGGTTTAAAAAATCTCTTGAAATGTCTGATTTGGCCATAATAAGATGCTAGAGTATATAAATTACCATCTAAATTACAAACTAGTATAATGAATCACCACAAGGGGTCTGAGTCTGTGTGTATATTCTAATAGGCAAAATCTTTATGAAATAGAATGGCCGTACCTCTTGTTTTTTTTGGTATAAGTGGTAGTCTCTATTACTGGAAACAATGGGATGTGAATAGTTATCGGGTCTCCAAGGAACCAGTGGCTCTACTGCAAAAATACTTTTTTTGCCTGTAGATATTTTAGTGAGCGATACAGTAAACTACACTTCCTGGGAGAATTAAGCCACCTAACGTTATGTGAAGTGCAGATAATCGCCATGTTTCTCTGGAGAGGAGAAAAAAAAATAGTTGGGGGGAAAGGAGAGGGGCAAAAAGGAAAAAAAGGGTAAAAGGAAAAGATATAAGAATAAGCAATGTAGGGTTAAGTGGAGTGGGTGGGGATTCGGATGGGACCAGGACTTTACTAATTTACTTTTTCACTTTCATGGTATTGCCAACTAGAAGAATACTTGGTAGAAAGGCAATAATGAGAAAGAGAAGCAGGTGAGGTCTATCCTCAGTTTGGAGGAGGACCGGGTTCTGAAATAATTTATGTGGTAGTTGTGAGGGAAACCGCTATTGTAGTCACTGGCCTAGAATAATGCCAAAGCACTATAAAATTATTTTATTAAAGTGAATTAGAAATATAGTTGTATGATTTATAGGGTGGGGGTAAACTGTTGAGCCCTGACAGGCCGGGCAATCAAAATAGCTGTTAATATGATGACCCACAAATTATTAGAAAATGCTGCTCTAACAAGCTAAAGTCTGTTTAATATAAGGAGCTAAGGTGAGTTTTCTGGAGGGGGAGAGAGAGGAGTGTCACGCATAAGTTTGGGTATGTTAATTTAGTTAGGAATTGCAGTAGGGATTCCCAATGGAGATTAGCAAGTAAGTATAAATGTTAACATGGTATATATATATCAGATGGTGAGGTGGGATCATGGCCTATCCAACACTGGGGAAATCCTGGTACACAGTATATATCATTAGATCATAATTATTATGGTTATAGTCAATAAAAATGGAGATTGTTAAAGGAGGTCTTATCAGAGCAGCATTTCTCATCTCTAACCAATAATTATTCCCCTTGTAAGAGGTATGTTCAAGATGTCTTGAATCCAAATGTAACAATAACATATGAATTTATCCAGTCATTTTATATGATGCATTTTTTGATTATGCAAATCTACTGAATCTAATGGTCTTTTAAGTTTTTGATGAAGTGTATTTAACACAATAACCAACTGAAAACTGTGTGGACATAAAATAGTATGTCTAATTTTTTCGTAGTGGAGATGAGATTGTTGGCCCATCAGTAGGTTTATATTAATTTTATGTCTCTCTGAAGAAGCATATAAAAAGCAGTACTGTACATGATTTGCTAGATCCTTATGACCCTCAACTATTCTGTAGAATTAAGAGAAATTTATATATAGTCATGGCCGAAAATATTGGCACCCCTGCATTTTTTGTCTGATAATGCACCACTTTGCCCAGAAAATTATCGCAATTACAAATGTTTAGGCATTCTCATGTTTATTTTTTTTGTTTGTATTGGTATGACACATAAAAGTAGAGAAATAAAAGACACACCTGACACATTCTACTCAAAACTCCAAAAATGGACTGGACAAAATTATTGGCACCTTATAAGAAATAATTGCATTCCAAGTTTGTGATGCTTCTGTAATTTGTAATTAAAGTCACCTGTATCAATTAACAAGTGCTGACAAACAATATAGAAATTACACTGGCAACCATTTAAAATGGTGAAAATTTGACTCAACCTTTCTGTTGTGTGTCTCTGTGTGCCACACTGAGCATGGATAAAAGAAAGAGCAGCAAATAATTGTCTGAGAATTTGAGAACAAAAATTGTGGAAAAGCATGGACAATCTCAAGGTTATAAGCCCATCTCCAGAGATCTTACTGCTTCTGTGTCCACTGTGTGCAACATTGTCAAAAAATTTAAAGTCCATGGCACTGTAGCTAATCTCCCTGGACATGGACGAAAGAGAAAAATTTATAAAAAAATTGCAACAAAGGATTGTTCGAATGGTGGATAAATAACCTTAATCAACTTCCAGACAAATTCAAGCTGACCTTAAGGCACAGGGTACAAATGTGTCAGCTCACACTATACGTCACCATCTGAATGAAAAGGGATGCTATGGTAGGAGACCCAGGAGGACCCACTGCTGACACAGAAACAAAAAAAAGCTTGATTGGAGTTTTCCAAAACTTCCCTGAGGAAGCCAAAATATTTTTGGGATAATGTGCTGTGGACAGACGAAACAAAATTATAGCTTTTCGTAAAGCCCATCTACGGTTTTCAGAAAAAGAATGTAGGCTTTTAAAGAAAAGAATACAGTCAAACATGGTGGAGGTTCACTGATGTCTTGGGGTTGCTTTGCTGCTTCAGGCACTGGATGTCTTGACTGTGTGCATGGCATTATGAAATCTGAAGACTACCAAAGAATTTTGTGGTGCAATGTAGGGCCCAGTGTAAGAAAGTTAGGTCTTCGTCAGAGGTCATAGGTCTTACAGCAGGACAATGACCCAAAGTACACATCAAAAAGCACCCAGAAATAGTTTAAGACAAAGTTCTGGAGTATACTGAACTGGCCAGCAATGAGTCCAGATCTCAATCCCACCTGTGGAAAGTTCTCAAAACAGCAGTTGCAAAAAGGAACCTTTCAAATCTGAGAGCCCTGGATCAGTTGGCGAAAGAAGAGTGGTCAACAATTACAGTAGAGAGGTGTATGAAACTCCTTGATGGCTACAAGAAGTGATTGATTTCAGTTATTAAATTGCCAATATTTTTGTCCAGTCCATTTTTAGAGCTTTGCGTGGAATGTGTCAGATTTGGCTTTTTTTCTCTCCACTTTTTTGTGTCATACCAACACATGACAATGTCTAAACATTTGCAATTGCAACAATTTTCTGGGCAAAGTGATGAACTATCTGACAGAAATGCAGGGGTGCCAATAATTTTGGCCATGACTTTATATATATATATATATATTTATATTTTATATATATATATATATATATATATATATATATATATATATATATATATATATATACACAGATGAAGTCCAGCACTCATGTGCAAGCTCTCAGCTAAGATTTAAAGCAAAAATGGAAGAGTTATTTACTGCATCTGGACAAATGGGACAAACCCAGGTACCACGTCAAGGTCTTTCCAAAAACCTGGGTCCCTAAAACAGCCAAACAATACAAGCTCTTAATCAAATGAACTGGGAACAAGTCAAGGGTGCACAGGCTTATGTAATCAACTTGTGAGCTGCTGGTGCAACGCCGCCCCCTGCAGACTCGCGGCCAATCGGCTGCCAGCAGGGGGGTGTCAATCAACCCGATCGTACTCGATCGGGTTGATTTCCGGAGATTTTTGTCCGCCTCATCAGAATAGGCGGACAGGGTTATGGAGCTGTGGTCTTGCCTGATGAAACAGCCCTGAGTAGGCTGAGAAACTAGTTGCTGTGTTAATAAAGACTTTTTATACTTTTATACACTTGCTATTGTGTGTATTTTTTTCACCTCCTGTGATAAATTATATCGTTGATCCTGGTTCCTGTTGAGGATTGCTGTTTTAAGTCTACTGGGCGACGTTTTGGCTCCATTTTGCTGAGATTGCACCTGCAGGTGCCCACCATCTTGTAAGTGCAAGCTATTGGTATTATTTTCCCCTTGTCCTGTTGATATTGGGCCATGTCGTGTTGCTTTTTCCTTTATCCATAGGCACATATACATTGGAGTGTCAGAGGATTCCTGACTGTCTCTGCGCTTTGGATACAGTGTGCTGAACCACTGAGAAGTGTCAGTCTGCTCTACTAGCACCAGTGGGGTGCTTTATGTTTGTGAGTATTCACATTCTCATATTGCTGCTCATTTTACCTGTACTGGCGATATTAGGCCATGGTGGCGCCTCTGTTTTTTATTCTTTTTTAGATTCCATACTACAGGATAGCCATCCTTTGACAGAGTGCAGCCTCAAACATCTGGGAACTGTCATTACCCTGGACCCATAGACTTTCACATTATCATTATTTGGTTTTGAATTGGTTTTAATATTTTTTCCAATCTATGTTTATATTCCAGTAATATATATATATATATATATATATATATATATATATATATATATATATATATATATAGTTTTTTACTATTATCATTTTCAGCGTTGTGGTTACTTACTTATGTCCACATTTTAGATTTTTTAGGGTTTTATTTATAGTTTTATTATTGTTGCTATTATCATATTTCTAGATTTAGGCCTGTTTTTATCTGTTGAGACATTACAAGCACTACCATATCACCTATTATATTGAAACTGAGGAAGCGCCCCCTAAGGGCGTGGTGTGTCCACTGAGTACACACCACTCTCTCCATACATACATATATATATATACATACAGTATATATATATATATATATATATATATATATATATATATATATATATATGTTACGGTAAAGTAAGAAATCCAGGTAATCCTAGGATTACCCAGGCAAAACAGACATTATCCAAGTGGCTGTGGGTAAAGCCTGATGTACTCTAATTCCCCCATCTACACTATTTATTTTGCCTCTGTATGGGGGTTCAAGGAAGGTGCCCCACTGATCCTCTTGCATCCACCCCAAGTGAACCTTGGGGAATGAGGTTTACAAGAGGGCCTTTGCAAACATGAAATTAGAAATTATTGCACAAGTAATTAGCACATCTAGGCAAGTATCCCCGCTTGCCTTTACCCAGTAAAACTCCATATACATTGTTACCAATGCACAAGAGATTTACCTAGCAGCAATCAAAAATCTATCTACAACTGATGAGTTCTAATAAGAATGAAACAACTGTCTAGTAGTGCTCTTTGTATTTGCTGCACTCACCCCATTAGGGGACTGCTGTGTGTTAACCCAGTATTTGAAGCAGAGGCATGATTAGAAACATCAGGGCCCCGGTGCAAAAATCCATGAAGGACCCCCCCAAAAAAAACAAAAGTGATTCTTTTCAACATGCAACACAGTAAAAAATGATGTTAAGCATGTCAACGTACACTTAAAATGAGAATGGGACAAACACTCCTGCACTGTGTGACCAAGGAAGGAATACAGTGACTGACATTATCAAACACTCATGTGTTAATGTTTTGAAAACTAATACTGTCTTGAGTGCGGGACAGTATTATTTACCCAGGTCATCAGCAGTCGCACGGGACAGTAGCAGCCATACGGGATAGTATTAGTTACATGGGGCAGTAGCAGTCACATGGGACAATAGCAGTCACACGGGACAGTATTAGTGATAAGGGACAGTAGCAGTAAAATGGGACAGAATTAGTTATACGGGACAGTATTTAGTTACACAGATATTAGCAGTCACACACACAGTATAGTTACACGGGACAGTAGCAGCTACATGGGACAGTATTCGTTACATGGGGCAGTAGCAGTCATACGGGACAGTAGCAGCCATACGGGATAGTATTAGTTACATGGGGCAGTAGCAGTCACATGGGACAGTAGCAGTCACACGGGACAGTATTAGTAATAAGGGACCGTAGCAGTAAAACGGGACAGTATTAGTTATACGGGACAGTATTTAGTTACACGGATATTAGCAGTCACACACACAGTATAGTTACACGGGACAGAAGCAGCTACATGGGACATTATTCGTTACATGGGGCAGTAGCAGTCACATGGGACAGCAGCAGTCACATATGACAGTAGCAGTCACATGGAACAGTATTAGTTATACGGGACAGTATTTAGTTACACAGATGGTAGCAGTCACACAGTATTAGTTACAATGGACAGTAGCATTCATATGGAATAGGGACAGACAGGCTGTCATCTCTGAGGACATACAAAGGCACAGTCATGTCAGACTGCAGCACCTGATCATATCAAGATTTTAGTGTACTAATAAAAGTTTTGTATCAGTCAGATTTGGTGCCCTTCCCAATAGTGTTGTCTATTAAACAGTAACAGTCACAGAGAGATTGTCACATCGTTACAGACACACAGCACAGGGACATTGCCAAAACGTGCCACACAGATCAGGGACTACAAAATGTGTCACACACAAGAACAGGGTCAGAGAGTGTCATACAGCACAGGGACAATACCAGAGGATGTTATACAACAAAGGGATAGTGACAAAATTTGTCACACAACACAGGAACATTGCCAAAGTATATGCCACACAGCACAATGCAGTGTCAGATTGTGACACAGCATAAGGACAAATATTTTGGCACACATAAAAATGTCATACTAATAATGGTGACATAAAAATGTTACTGGATTTCCAAAAAATATTCTAAAACATTGATCCCAACAAAATGCCACACTAGGCAAAACGTGTAGTTGTCACACTAGGCAAAATAACAAACATAATATCCATTTAATACTATTAAGAGCTAGGAGAAAACAATGTTTTCAGGACACTAAAGTCCCAGGCAGTTTGACTATATTTATAAATTGCAGTATATGGAATATCAGATTTTTTTTAAAAGATAACTATATGTAGAGCATGAACATTTCTTATGTTATTGTGAAATGTGAAGAGATTAGTAGCCCCTGGATATGATTCCTTAGATGCTCACAAAAAAATTAACAAATAGCATAATAATGTGTGTTTGAACATATGTCTGAATAGGATGGCTGTCCATTCTGACCAAGAGTAGTACTATACTTGTCCTCAGGGTGTAATTACAGGGGTCTCAAAAGAGACTGGGCTGCCACCTCTAGGGGCTGCATCTGGCTCTACAATCAATTGGTTCAGACAGGGCACAGCTAGATCATGCCTGGCTACTCTGTGCCACCCACCCCCTCACACACACATAAGCCAGGGCACAGACTGTAAGAAAAGTGTATGGATTTCCTTTACAAATATGGTGGCAGGGTTTCCAAGATGGCTTTACAGAAAAACCTCCCACCATATTTGTACAAAGAGCTGGTGTAGTTACCACACAGTCACTATCATTCAGCACACTAAGCTTATTAAGTGTCACAATTGGAAAATAAAATGTGGAAATAAAATGTGTATCATAGTGAATGTCACACATAAAGCTTATCGGGACCTAAATAGGGTCATTCATTTGAACCTAATATGGATCTGATAGTGAATATCATTCAGCTGGGGCTAATATATGTGTGTCCCATATCTCAACTTTGTATTGATCTTATAGTATATGTCACACTGATTGTGCAGTGCTCCAAAGAATCCCACAAGTTATGATGTCAGTGCCTATTGAAAAAGAATTAGTAGCCTGATGAATACTTTTTCAGTTATTTGGCAATGCCCAGAAGGTAGGTCAGTAATGAATAAATGATTCTGGAGAAATGGTTAAACGGCTATCCAGTATCATACACAGTTGAATGCGACACAGTTCAGAAATGTTTTCGTCCCCCTGGCTCTCCTTGGTCCCCCTCAGCCCCCCTCAGCCCCCCTCAGCCTGAGCTAACTGTCTGCATGCTTCGCCTTGCCCCTAGCTCAAGTCAGTGCTGCCTCTGCCAGTGCCAGGACTCCTTTCACTGTCTCACTGCCGGCAGCCGCGCTGCAGAATCCTACTAACTAGACTACATGTGCAGTCAGTCAGGTGGAGCTGCGTGCCAAAGAAGCCCAATTTCCGGGTGGCTGAGCTGTGCTGTGCCAATAGCCTCAACCCTCCCTCTTAGCTTGTCATACTCAGTAACACAGGCAGCCGCAGTAGTGGGTCAAAGAAAAAAAATTGGAATTCTTGAAACAAAACAAAAACAAAAAAATAAAAAAAAACTTTTTCATGTGCAGGCTGCTGAAGTAACTTGGGGCCCCTCTGAGGGAGGGACCTTCTGGGCACAGTCGCATTCACAACCTCTGCATCAACGTTAGTCCCTGATTTGAAGCAAAAAGCCTGAGATGTTGCATAACTAATTTGCATATCTTAACAAGAATCCTCTTGTGCATTGGTAACAATGTATATGGAGTTTTACTGGGTAAAGGCAAGTGGGGATATTTGCCTAGATGTGCTAATTACCTGTGCAATAATTTCTATTGATTTTGCGATATGGAGACTTTTAATCTCATGCTTTAATCTCAACCATAATTTTTTTTTTTTAATATCTTTATTTTTGTGTGTCATAAACAGGAAGAACAGAACATTTCATACTCAACATGATCACATCAACACAAAATTACAACATAGCTTGTAGTTCTTAATAATAGGCTGAGTTCACTTCTTCTTCATCTGTAGTGATGCAAATGAAAATGTCATTGAGAAATACAGTTCCTTCAATATATAGTATAGAAGCCTGTGAACCTAGGTTCAGTCTTCCTGTAGGACACAATTTTTTAAACATAAACATAATACCAACAATATTACCCTAAACAACCTTCGCCAACTCGGATTGCTTCACCTCTCCTCCCATCTCTCACAATTCCTAATGTAGTCTAGTTCCATTCCCCTCTCAAATTAGCTTCAAGTATGTAGTCTGAATGTTTGAATGGTGCTATAATCATGTTTCTTAGAGTCTCTGGGAGTGTGTGGATGAAGGGTTCCCACTTCGTGATAAAGGATTTCACTCTCTTAGTCATGTCTCCCAACCCATCTGACTGCTCAATAAACAATTGGTTAAGGAGTGCCTATTTCAACTGTGCTACAGTAGGTGGATTACGTTTGATCCAATTTTGGAAGATTAAGCGTCTCGCTACCAGAACTATGTTGGTCATGAATATCTTAAAATCTCTCTGAACTTCTCTAAAGTCTAGCAGTATGATATTTTTAAACGTCAGGTCATGGGTGCGTGTGTGCATACTAAGGTTTGCCCTGTACGTTGTCGTTTTCCAGAATTTAACTATCTTAGGGCATTTCCACATCATGTGTTTAATGCCTGCTTCCCTCTTACCACACTTTGGGCATTTGTCCTCCCTATCTGTTTTCCACTTCTGATATTTCCTGGGAGTTATATAGCTGTTGTGTATGAGTTTGAAATATGATTCTCTCATCTCTGATGAAAGAGTAGCTCGTTTAACTTTAAGAATGCTTTCCTCTATCTCCTTACTAGAGATCTGCTCACCCAATAAGGAGCTCCAGACCTCGGCAATTTTATTCACGCATGATGAGTTCCCCCCTCTATTCAAGCTCTTGTAGAGCGGAGAAATGGACGTATTACCTTGTTCTGCTAGGTGTACAATGTGCAGAATCTGCGCCTGTTCCACTCCCCTTCCCTCCCTGAGCAGTGTCTCATAGTAGTGCTTAGCCTGGAGATATGCATAGTGGTGTGTTCTAGGTAACCCGAATGTCTGCCTCAGGGCTTCAAATGTTTGCATGTGATTCCCTCCTGGAATTAGAGCTTGCCCTACAGTACGCAGTCTCCTTTCCCTCCAATGTTTAAAAGCCTCAGATGTAAATCCCGCTGGGAATTCAGGGTCCCCCCCCCACGGTAAGTAGGTTAGTAATCTATTATTGCCTCCTAACTGTTTACATGTTAGCCTCCACGCTCTCGTGGGTTGGCTGAGTATGTCAATGTCTGTCAGATATTTAGTTGCCTGTGAGTGGGTCATGTGTGGTAGCATATTTAATGTCCAAGGTTTTATTAATGTGTTCTCTAAGTTGGTGTTCGTGAATTTTTCCTGCCCTGTCATCCAGTCAATGGCGAACTTGCACTGAGCTGCCCAATTGTATAATTCGAAGTTAGGTAATGCCAGACCCCCCATCTCACGGGAAGCTGTGAGCTTTAGGTAGCTAACTCTGTGCTTTTTGTTAGACCATATGAATTTAAGGACTGTCTGTTTTACTTCCTTTAGATCTGATTTTTTAAGTAGGAATGGGAGTGTCTGAAAGAAGTAGAGAATCTTTGGGAAGTACACCATTTTTATTAGTCCAACTCTACCTGAAAGGGACAGCGGGAGCGGGGACCAAGTTTTGAGCATGTTCTTCAATTGACCTAGCAGGGGTCCGTAATTTATCGACTACCACTTCCGGGGGTCTAAATTAAGGGTTATTCCCAAGTATTTAAAGTTCCCTTCTACTACCTTGAAATCAAAGTTAGGTATCTGCTTGTCGCCTTTGGCTAACAGCCATACTAGCTCAGTTTTATCTGTGTTGATCACGTATCCAGAAATCTTGCTAAAGTCCCTAATTAGTTCCATCAATCTGGGAATGTTCCTACAGGGGTCTTGAACAAATAATACCATGTCATCAGCAAAAAGCGAGATATGTGAGACTGTTTCCCCTATCTGCATTCCCTCTAAGTGGTTTCTAATTCTCCATGCCAGGGGCTCTATTGCTATGTCAAACAAAAGCGGAGACAGAGGGCACCCCTGTCTCGTTCCCCTGTGAAGCGTGAAAGGGGGTGAAGCCTCTCCATTCACCAGAATGGAGGCTTGTGGGGTCTTATATAGGTTGGATAAGGCCTGTACAAATGAGCCCTCTATCCTCATCTTCCCCAGAGTGTAGAAAAGGTGTTCCCACAAGACCTTATCAAAGGCCTTTTCAGCATCAATTAGCAGTAAAGCTGCTTCTTTGTGGCGTTCTCTCTTTTTACTGTCTCGTGACACCTTCCAATAATACTGTATGACTGTTTGGATTTTTCTGATGTTTGTCACAGAGGATCTCCCCTTAACGAAACCGGTCTGGTCACTATGAATGAGGGAAGGTAGGACTCCCGCCAACCTATTTGCCAGGATTTTTGTTAGGATTTTATAATCCTGGTTTAGCAGGGATATAGGCCGGTAGGACTGGGTCAGGAGGGGATCGCGCCCCTCCTTTGGTATAATACTAATGTGGGCCTCTGCAAGTCTAACTGAGGGTGTCACAGTATCCTCAAGCAGTCCATTAAATAGCCTCGCCAGGGACTCAGTAACATCTGACCCCATGATCTTGTAGAATTCCGCCGGTAGTCCGTCAGGGCCCGGGGACTTCTCCAGTTTTAAATCTTTTATTGTGGCTACTATTTCTTCTGGGGTAATGGGGGAATTAATTCCCCAGAGTTGGGTCTGATCTACCTTGGGTAGTTGAATATCGTTCCAAAATCTGTCTCTGTCCGAGTCGTGTATGTGTTGGTTAGAGTATAGCTCTTTATAAAAGTTAGTGAAAGCTGCTTGGATGTCTGCGTTTTTATTATAAGTAGTCTCTCCTTGTTTTATAGCTAGGATAGAATTTCTCTTTCTAGTCAGCTTGGTCACTCTAGCTAGTAGTTTCCCGGTTTTGCTCCCAAACCTGTAATATCTAGCTTGCAATTTAGCATAAGCTTTGTTAGATTGTTGTAAGATATAGTTATCCCTCAGCGTTTTGGCTTCTTTATACTTTTGCCTGGTTACTGCATTGGGGTTTCTGAGGTACCTATTTCTCGCATTTATGAGACGTGTAAGATACTGGTCTGAAGTTAGTTTGCTTTGTTTCTTAATTGATGTGGCATAGGCTGAGATGACTCCTCTTAAAACAGCCTTGGCTGTTTCCCAGAACAAAAGGGGATTCTCTATGTGTGTTTTGTTAAGGTCTACATAAGAGCGCCATTCTCCTAGAATATGTCTGTAGACGTTGGGATCTTTATAAAGGTATGTTGGAAAAACCCACCTATTAGGTGTACGGGCAGCACAGCCTGTTTGAATTTTCACCATTACTGGAGCGTGATCCGAAATTGTAATGGGGTCTATTATTGCTTCTACTACCCTCGGGCAAAGACCCGCAGAGACCAAAAAGTAATCTAGTCTCGAGAGTGTGTCCTTTGCTACTGACATGCACGTAAACTCCCTGCTCTCTGGATATTTGGCTCTCCACACATCCTGCAAGTTCAAGGATCTCGCCAGTGTGTGAATTACCAAAGATTCCTTCCTAGAATTTTGCATTCTCAAGGCTGAGGGGGCTTTCCTATCTGGGTTGGAAAATCTATCTGCGGGGACCTGGGGGGCAATATTGAAATCTCCTCCTATGAGAACAGGTGAGGTAGTGAACTTTATTACTTCAGAGTGTAATGTTCTCCAAAACAATGATTTTTGGGTTTGCGGGCCATAAACTCCTACCAACGCTAAGGACAACCCTTCCACCTCCAGCTGTAACATGACATATCTTCCCTCCCGGTCAATCTGTGTTTTAATAATGGTGTATTGTAAATTTTTCTTAAATAAGATCGCCACACCCCTGGCCCTCCGCTGTTCGTATGTCGTGTAGATCACTTCCCCTACCCAATTCTGTTTCAATTTCTGGTGCTCTAGTTGAGATAAGTGTGTCTCTTCTAAAATAGCGATATCGGTCCCTCTAGAATGCAGATACCGCAATATTGACCTACGCTTTTGCGGTGAGGTAATGCCTCCTACGTTCCAGCATGTTATGGTTAGATTACTAGGCAACATAACTTAATCTTTTATGTATGTTCTGTGCTAGAATGTATGATCTTATAGTATGGTGTGGTATAGCAGTCATGAAATACCTTGAGAGTATCATCCTTTTAATGATTATGATCTGCCTGTTGAGATTTATCCCCCCCTTCACTGGGCCCCGGAGAGAGAGGTGAGCATCCTGTTGGCTAAATAAAAAAACAGTGATTAAACAACATAAATAACATGTTTGAACACTCGTAAGATTTTTTGACAATGTACACCAGCTTTCCTTCAACTCTCGACTAGTGTTCATGTACCTTTAACTAAACAGTGTAGTGCAATACAGTACATCTCCCCCTTAAAACTAGATTTAAAAGCAAACGGCTAAGCAACATTGAATTGTACTAATGATACTAATGATACTAATGATAATAATGATAACTCTTCCCCTTGAGAATAAGTTCCATAAGAGGCGATTAAACATTTTAGATTCTACCTTCCCTACTCCCTCCTAGGTGTTCACTGAATTAGGAAATTGGGTTAACGTGATGGTAACGTCTAAGGAGTTTACTTAATCTTCCAAGATCTTTGAAGAAAGATTTTAAAATTTGAGGTCAATAACTCTCCTTAATGATCAATAACTATGTCTATTCTGAAACATATTGAAACATATTGTCTCTTCTCCCTTGGCATCTTGGCTAGAATATATTAATGTATTCTTGATAGTTATTCAGCTTATGAACACAGGAAAAAGGGATAGAGGAGAGAGAGAGAAGGTGAAAACAAGAGAAAAAAAAACAATAATCAATAATCAACCCCTTCTATTTAAGAGGTATCCTTTAAGAAGTGATCTTTCTAGAGTCCAGCAGCTTCCTCCCCTCCCAACCTACAAGAAAAATGTCCAGAACCCTTTTACCATCTCCTGGGGTGAATCTTCTCTCTCTCAAGTATCTTCTACTGCAGGATTTTGCTCCTGCCTCAAGAACTTCTGAAGTTGTTTAGGATCTTCGAAAAACTTTACCCCCTGCTGGGTCTGGAGCCTGAGCCGTGCTGGGAACATTAGGGAAAAGGGACGGCCTTCTTCAGTTAGCGACTTACAATAGGGTGAGAACTCCCTTCTTCTCCTAGATATCTCAGCAGAGTAATCCTGAAAAATCAGGAGTTTTTTCCCCTCAAAACTCAGGGGAGAGTTCTGGCGGTAGGCTCTTAGGAGCAAGATCTTGTCCTTAAAGTTTAAATAACGGATCATCACTTGACGGGGCCCCCTCATGTTTTTCTGGTCTTGACTGGTGTTACCCACTCTGTGGGCTCTCTCTACAGTACATGGTATGTCCTCAGGGCTTAGTTTTAGCAAGGTGGGCAAGGTGCGTTCAGCAAATTCAATTAGATCTGTATTAGGCACAGTTTCTGGCAGCCCGACAATGCGCAGATTGTTGCGCCTCGAACGATTTTCTAGGTCGTCAACCTTGTCAAGCAATGTTTTGTTTTGGGCTTCCAGTGCTGTAATCCTTGTAGAACTCTCTCTCTGTAGGATCTCTCCATCACCCACTCTCTGCTCCACATGACGGAGTCTATAGGAGAAGGACTTGAAATCTGATGACAAAGAGTCCATCCCTGTCTGTAGCTGTTCTATTTTAGGCAGGAATAGAGCCGAGATCTGGGAGACGATGGGGTGGGTGTCTGTCACGCTCTCCTCTGCAGTTTCAATGGCCATATTTTCGGCCGTATGTACCTCAGCCACAACTTTAGATTTGCGTTCTTGGTGTTTTTGCCTGCCAGACATGGCGTCGGTGGTTTTGACAAAACTGGTATAGTATTTCTGCATGCACCTGTTAGAAGGAGTGCCTTCCCTTTCAGTATGTGATGTAGTAGGCAGACAAAGTGTAGGGAGAAGAGTTAAGTTTTTCAGCCAGAATAAAGCTTGCAGGCC
This sequence comes from Bombina bombina, assembly GCF_027579735.1. Taxonomy (NCBI): domain Eukaryota; kingdom Metazoa; phylum Chordata; class Amphibia; order Anura; family Bombinatoridae; genus Bombina; species Bombina bombina. Next base: position 250,581,646 of record NC_069506.1, on the reverse strand, counting down.
ACTGGATCTCAGTTAATTAAACTTCACATTGATGTGTACCTGCTGATTGCGGGGGTTTAGTGCACTGCAGAACTTTTACTTCATAGGTAGTCTCTGTGTGTCATTTTTCCTCTCCAGATAGTTTACAGGAGACATCTGTATATTCAGCAAGAATAATAAGAGGGTGAGGATCTCAGGGAGTGTAAAAATAAATGCTCTGCTCTTTCCAGATAGCAAGGGGAGCAAGTTAGGAAAAAGTCCCTCAAAGTCTCTATATATCTCCTTATTGAAGGCGGTCTCTGCTCTGTTGTTATCAAGGCCATAAAAAACTCATTCACACGAGTCAGTATCTTGGCTTATGGTTGTCTTTCCTTTTTTCCAAGTGTCCCTTATAAATTACCCCTTCTGTTGTTCTTGAGTCAATGCTAGGGATCTCTGTAATGTTTAAGGTCTCCCCTCGCTACCGCTGTAATGACTTCTCTTTAGGCCTCAGACAGAACAGCAGGCAAGATGGCGGCCATTGCGTCGTTACCCTCTGCACTAGCCGTAACTTTGTCAATGTGGTGTTCTCACTCACCCCTCATTCACCGGATTTCACAGTACCGGCTGTCCTTAGTCTGGGCACTTTTTCTCCTTCCTCGTCAGGGGTGTAGATATTGTGACTCTGATCGCGGTCGCGGTCTCCCGCCTTCTACTTCAGCTCTCTTTTTTTTTTGCTTGCCGGTGGGGGAGCGGGTCTCATTCGCTCCTCGTTATACTTGTCCTGCAGTGATTAAGTTTGCCCTGCCAAGGAATCTAACTTTTTGGCTTAAGTGTGCTGAAAAACTTCAGATTGCAAGCTGAGGCTCCCGGAGCTCTGCAATCCTGCGTCTCACAGCACCGGCCGCCCACTGGAAGTCCATCTCAACCATAATTTTAATTAATTTTGATTTTGCCCTGGAATGAGCTTTACCTAGCAACAGTAAGAAAAAAAACAAACAAAAAAAATTAAAAAAAACACACACACACACTATCTACTACTGATGAGTTCTAATAAGAAGCAAACAAGCTGTCTAGTAGTGTTTTTGTATTTGCTCCACTTGCCATTAGGGGACTGTTGTGTGTTAACACAGTATTTAAAACAAAAATCCTGAGATGTTGCATAACTAATTTGCATATCTTAGCCAAAATCCTTTTATGCATTGGTAGCAATGTATATTGAGTTTTACTGGAGAAAAGCAAGTGGGGATACTTGCTTAGATGTGCTCATTGTCTGTGCAATAATTTATATTGATTTACTTTTGCAAGGATTTGAAACTCATGCTTTTATCTCCACTTTTATCGCCTACCTACACTTATTAATCCCTAATCTGCCGACCCCAACGTCGCCGTCACTATTTTAAATGTATTAACCCCTAAATCTAAGTCTAACCCTAACTCTAACACCCCCTAATTTAAATATAATTTAAATAAATCTAAACAAAATTAATATCATTAACTAAATTATTCCTATTTAAAACTAAATACTTACCTATAAAATAAACCCTAAGCTAGCTACAATATAACTAATAGTTACATTGTAGCTAGCTTAGAGTTTATTTTTATTTTACAGGCAAGTTTGTAGAATAGTTACTAAATAGTTATTAACTATTTAATAACTACCTAGCTAAAATAAATACAAATTTACCTGTAAAATAAAACCTAACCTATGTTACAATAACACCTAACACTACACTACAATTAAATCAATTCCCTACATTAAATACAATTAAATAAATTAAATTAGCTAAATCACAAAAAAACAACACTAAATTACAGAAAATAAAAAACAAATTACAGATCTTTAAACTAATTACACCTAATCTAAGAGCCCTAGCATTGCCCCAAATAAATCAGCTCTTTTACCTGTAAAAAAAATACAAACAAGCTCCCCAACAGTAAAACCCACCATCCACACAACCAACACCCCAAATAAAAGCCTAACTAAAAAAAACTAAGCTCCCCATTGCCCTGAAAAGGGCATTTGGATGGACATTGCCCTTAAAAGGCCATTTAGCTCTATTGCTGCCAAAAGCCCTAACCTAAAAAATAAACCCACCCAATACACCCTTAAAAAAATCCTAACTATAAGCCCCGAAGATCCACTTACCGGGAGAAGTCTTCATCCAAGTGGCAAGATGTCCTCAATGAAGCCGGCAGAAGTGGTCCTCCAGACGGGCAGAAGTCTTCATCCAGATGGCATCTTCTATCTTCATCCTTCCGACGCGGAGCGGCTCCATCTTCAAGACATCCGACGCAGAGCATTAATTTCAAACGACGGCTTCTTTGGAATGAAAATCTCTTTCCAATCCAATCAGCCAATAGAATGCAAGCTCAATCCTATTGGCTGATTGGTAGTTTTGTTTAGGCTAGGGTTTTTTTTGGGTGGGCTTTTTTTATTTTGATAGGGCTCTTAGATTAGGTTAATTAGTTTAAAGATCTGAAATTTGTTTTTTATTTTCTGTTTTTTATTTTCTGTAATTTAGTGTTTTTTTTGTGATTTAGCTAATTTAATTTAATTTATTTATTTTTATTTAATGTAGGGAATTGATTTAATTGTAAATAAATTAAATTAAATTAGCTAAATCACAAAAACCCCCACTTAATTACAGAAAATAAAAAACAAATTACAGATCTTTAAACTAATTACACCTAATCTAAGATGGCGTCCGTAAGATTCCGATTGGCTGATAGAATTCTATCAGTCAATAGGAATTAAGGTGGCGGAAATGTTGGGGGCAGCAGATTAGGGGTTAATAAATATAATGTAGGTTGCATGCGATGTCCGGAGCAGAAGATTAAGGGTTAAAAATATTTAACTAGTGTTTGCGAGGCGGGGGTGCTGCGGTTTAGGGGTTAATATGTTTATTCTAGTGGCAGCGAGGTCCGGAGCAGCAGATTAGGGGTTAAAAATTTTATTTTAGTATATGCGATGCGGGAGGGCCTCGGTTTAGGGGTTAATAGGTAGTTTATGGGTGTTAGTGTACTTTTTAGCACTTTAGTATAGAGTTTTATGCTACAGCGTTGTAGCGTAAAACTCATAACTACTAACTTTAAAATGCGTTAGAAATCTTTTCAGTATAGGCTGTACCGCTCACTTTTTGGCCTCCCAGGACAAACTCGTAATACCGGCGCTATGGAAGTCCCATAGAAAAAAGGGTTTATGAACTTTACATAAGTCGGTTTGCGGTAAGGCCAAAAAAGTGTGCAGTGCTCCTATACCTGCAAGACGCGTAATACCAGCGGGCGTAAAAAAGCAGCATTAGGACCTGTTAACGCTGCTTTTTTACCTTAACGCACAACTCGTAATCTAGCCGAATATTTTTCTTTCATGATTCAGATTGAACATACAATTTTAAACACCTTTCTAATTTACTTCTATTATCAAATTTAATTAATTCATTTTCTTGATATTCTTTGTTGAAGGAAAAGCAATTCACCACTAGGAGCTAGCTGAACATATTGGGTGAGCCAATGACAAGAGGCATATATGTGCATTATTAATCAGCAGCTAGATTCCAGTAGGACATTGCTGCTCCTGAGCCTCCCCAGGTATATTTTTTAACAAAGGATACCAAGAGAACCAAGTAAATGAGGTAATTTAAGTAGAAAGTTGTTTAAAAGTACATGATCTATCTTAATCATGAAAGTTTAATATTGACTTTACTGTCCCGTTAATTGCTTAAGATTGGAAGCAACAAGCAGGTCCAAGTTGGGATTATTAACCAGACACCTTTTTTCAAAGAGAGAAAATAAACCATATATTATTAAAAATAGATTTTAAAGGTAATACAAATCGAGAACTTTATAAACCTTAACAGTTTTTGTAAGGAGAAACATAATGGACAAGATTTATAGACATTTGTGGGGTTGCTGTAGGACCTCGATGTGAAGGCGAGATCATGTTCTAAATACACTGAGCATAGCTTGACGTATCCTTATAAATGAAAGGTTCATGGGCATTAGTCCTGCATTAATATCTCCAGTTGCCTTTAGCACCAAGTACATGAACTGTCACACAAGAAAGAAACCTTATTACTGAACAATACACACAATTACAGCTGTAAGCTCAAGAAAACACCTGTAAATGTTTTTATATGTAGAATGTTCATATGTCTACTTTCTTATAAAACAGTAATCTATTTGGATAGAATTAGGGTTAATTCCAATTAATCCAATTCCATTTAATATCATGCTTTTAAGTTCTGAGTGATCGCAATCACACCAATTCCATAACTGAAAAAGTTTGAATTTGACCAGATAGCAGTAAAATCAACCATACAATGCATGGACAGCAGATTTTGCATACATTTTTCAGGAATGAAATTGACACATCAAATTCAACACACAAAAGGTGTTGATAAGGTACAAAACTGGACTTTTCAATATGTGTAATAATATTCCAAGACAATGTGAAATATTTCTATGATCTTGAAATTGTGCAACATACTCTGAAATGACCACAGATGCCATTATAGATATATACGTATATTAATATATGGGGGCCTATTTATCATATGTCTGTCGGACCTGATCCGACACTGCATCACGTCCGACAGACATCGCTGAATGCGGAGAGCAATACACTCTCCGTATTCAGCATTGCACCAGCAGTTCTTGTGAGCTGCTGGTGCAATGCCGCCCCCTGCAGATTCGTGGCCAATCAGCCACCAGCAGGGAGTGTCAATCAACCCTATTGTACTCGATCGGGTTGATTTCCGGCAATCCCTATCCGCCTCAAACATGGGCCCACAAGCTCCTTACAGAGCTTGATAAATGGGCCCCATGGTCTACATTTATTAAACATATATTCAGCACTATTGTATGGTCCCTCAGTAGTGAGCAGGACATATATTTACATATGTAAATGTATTTAATAGACTTATATGTGATATCCCGTACAGCTCATGAGTTCTGTAGAAAACACAAGGAACTGAAAACCACAACTGCAATATCTAGAAATTTAGCAATAGCATAATTTTTATCTTTGTTGTTTTTTTATGCTTTTATATTTTTGTAATTGTAAAATACATTTTCTTTCCAATTGCATGGAGAGTCCACAAATCCATTCAATTACTAGTGAGAATTAAACTCCTGGATACCAGGTGGAGGCAAAGAACACCCCAGTAAAGCTTCAAGTTTTCTCCCATTACCCACAATCCACAGTCATTCTTTGCCTGTGTAAAATTGTAGGCGATGTGCAAAGAAGGTGTCTGAAGAAATCAAGTTGTTACTCCTTTAATGGGTGCTTTTCCCTGCCAGCAAGGATTGGGTTTATGCTGTGTCCATGTAATTCTCTTTAGTAAGAGTAATGGTGGCTTTTAGCAGTTGGAAGACGGTGAGGTGGTCTTTGCTTACCTTCCACACATTTTTTGCTACCACATAAATAAAACCAGGGTTGGTTACTCTGTTTTTCTTTATCTACAGGTCTGTGTCAGTGATGATTCTGTCACACCTGTTTGCTGTACCTGCCCTACAGCAGACCCACAGGTAAGTGCTTTTACCTTCTAGGTGTGATGCAACACTTAGAAGTTCCTTGTTTAAAAAAAGAAAAGAAAAAGGATACTTAGAGTACAAGGTGGATCCTTATGGGACTGAATATCCCTTTTAAAAGTTGGAGATTTATTGGGCAGCAGTTCAGGGCACTGTTCTGTCATGTGATTTTGGCTATGGGGATTTGTTTGCACAATGTTTACCTTTTATTTATTTTGGGTAATATCAATTTAAGAAAGTTGTTGAACCGCACCTTACTTTTGAATTTGTGATCATGTGAACACTCTGTTACTTCCTGAGTGCTGAACAGTTTGTTTCTAGCCGGCTGTTTGGAAGCCTGATTTGCAAGGAGAAAGATCGGATTTTCTAGCATTAGATCATGTTTCCTGCTGTTTGCTTCTCTCTGATGTGTGCCCTGCAGTTCCTCTTTTTCAGTCTCTGGGAGTGTTTGTCAGCCTAAAGATTTTGCTGCGCAGTTGACTTCTGCAGTTTTTGCAGCCCTAAGTGCTTTACCTAGTTCTGGTAAAGGGAAGAGGGAATCTAAGCACATTTCTATGGGTTCTGATTACGCCAAGACTGATTTGGTTAGTCTTTCTCAGTTATCTAGCGAGGATCATTCCTCTGCAGCTTCTGGATGTGAGATCTCTGATTTAGAATCTGCAGTTCCTAGTACAATAAATTCTGAGGAGATTAATATTAGATTTAAACTAAAGCATCTCCATTTTTTGAAGGAGGTTTTAGCTACTTTGGACTCTGAAACTGTTGCAGAGAATCCTAAAAGGGCTAATAAACTGAATAGAATTGTTGATGTCAAACCTAAATCTGTGAAGGTTTTTCCTTTTCCAGATCACATGTCTGACATTATGGGGCCAATTTATCAAAGGTCTTTTGGACCTGATCCGACAGTGCAGATCAGGTCTGCAAGACCTCGCTGAATGCTGAGAGCAAAACGCTCTCTGTATTCAGCATTGCATCAGCAGCTCACAAGAGCTACTGGTGCAACGCCGCCCCCTGCAGACTCGCGGCAAATGAGCCGCCAACAGGGAGGTGTCAATAAACCCAATCGTACTCTATCAGGTTGAATTCCGGTGATTCTCAGGAATAGGAGAAGCCGGGTGTTCTTTTTAACCCTTCTCCTGTGTTTAAAAAGATGTTTCCTGTGACTGATTCAGTGCAAGATCTATGGCGCACTGTTCCTAGAGTAGAGAGCGCTATATCTACCTTAGACTCTAGAGGATAGTTCATCTTTTAGAGACCCTATGGATAAGAAACTGGAGGGTTATTTAAGAAAGATATTTCTTCATCAGGTTTTGCAGTGGCAACCAGTCGCTAGTATTGCATCAGTTACAGGTGCAGCCTCTGACTCTGTCTCATCTAATTTCTACCAAGGGTCATCAGACTTCTAATTTTGGTTCCTTTCATAACTTCAAGGGACAGAGATCTTCCTTGTCTTATAAATCTGAGCAAGCCAAGACTTCTTGGAGAGCTAGCCAGCCCTGGAACAATGGTAAGCAGCTAGCCAGCCCTGGAACAAGGGTAAGCAATCCAGAAAGCCTTCCTCTGAGGCTAAGTTAGCATGAAGGGACCACCCCCGATCAAGTTCTGGGGGCAGGCTTTCCTTTTTTTCAGCAGGCTTGGTTTCGCTATGTTCCAGATCCTTGGACAGTGGATGTAGTCTCCCAGGGATACAGGATAGGATTGTCCCCCCCAAGGACAGATTACTATTATCAAGATTATTTGTAAACCAGGTAAAGGGAGAGGCCTTCTTAAACTGCATAAGGGATTTGTCCTCTCTGGGAGTAATTATCCCAGTTCATTTTGCAGAACAGAGTCAGGGATTATATTCCAATCATTTTGTAGTTCCCACTAAGGAGGGAACTTTTTGACCCATTCTAGACTTAAAGTCTCGCAACAAGTTTCTCAAGGTCCGGTCCTTCAAAATGAAGACTATTCGTTCTATTCTCCCTTTAGTTAAGGAGGGTCATTTTATGACAACTATAGACCTAAAGGATGAGTATCTTCATGTGCCTTTCCACAGGGAAGATTTTAAGTTCCTGAGGTTCGCTTATAGGCCCATAGTTATCAAGGTCTGTCGGACCTGATCCGACAGTGCCGGTCAGGTCCGACAGACCTTGTTGAATACGCGAGCAATACGCTCGCCATATTCAGCATTGCACCAGCAGCTCACAAGAGCTGCTGGTGCAATGCCGCCCCCTGCTGACTTGCGGCCAATGGGCCACCAGCAGGGGGGTGTCAATCAACCCGATCATACTCGATCGGGTTGATTTCCGGCGATGACTGTCCGCCTGCTCAGAGCATATGGACAGGTTATGGAGCAGCGGTCTTTGTGACCACTGCTTCATAACTGCTGTTATCGTTATCTGGATGATATCTTGGTCCAGGCACCATCTATTCAGTTAGCAATATTCCATACAGATTCTCTGTTAGCTATTCTCTGCTCTCACAGGTGGAAGGTGAATCTAGGGAAAAGTTCCTTGGTACCAAGTACCAGGGTATGTTTTCTGGGGACAATCATAGACTCATTATCTATGAAGATTTTTTTTGACGGAGGTCAAAAAACTCAAGCTTTTGGAGGCCTTTCATTTTCTTCAGTCCTCTGTTTGTCCATCAGTGGCTTTATGCATGGAAGTAATTGGTCTTATGGTGGCCTCCATGGACATTATTCTGTTTGCTTGCTTCCATCTGAGACCTCTACAGTAATGGATGCTCAATCAATGGAATGGAGACCACTCATATCTCTCTCAGAGGATAGTTTTAGACTCTCAGACAAGGATGTCTCTGTCTTGGTGATCTCCCAGGACTATTTGTCTCAGGGCACTTGTTTCCTGAGACCTTCTTGGGAGATTGTGACCCCGGATGGCAGCCTGTTAGGCTGGGGAGCAGTTTGGGGGTCCCTAAGAGTTCAGGTACTTTGGACTCTATCAGCTTGGCCTCAACTGAGTTTAGTCCAGTTTATCAGATTTAAATCAGACAAAATCCCTTCAGTGTCGTATATCAATCAACAAGGAGGAACTCGGAGCTTGTTAGCTATGAAGGAGGTGACTCCTTTTCTTCAGTGGGCATAGTCTCACAATTGTCATCTCTCTGCCATTCATATTCCAGGAGTGGACACCTGGGAAGCAAATTATCTGAGCAAGCAGATGTTTCATCCAGGGGAATGGGCTCTCCATCCAGATGTTTTCTTGATGTTAAACCTCAAGTAGTGAGCTCCGTAGATGAATCTGATGGCATCTAAATGCCAAGCTTCCAAGATATGGAGAAAGATCAAGAGATCTTCAAGCAGCTCTGGTAGACGCACTGGCAGTGCCATGGGAATTCGGTTTAGTTTATCTTTTTCCTCCGGTTGCCCTCCTTCCTCAGGTGATAGCTCGTATTAAACAGGAGCAGGCTTCAGTGATTCTAAAAGCTCCAGCGTGGTCTAACAGAACTTGGTTTGCGGACCTAGTGAGGATTTTGTACTTTCCCCTGTGGAAATTTCCTCTGAGGAAGGGTCTTCTACTTCAGGGTCCCTTCCTCTATCCAAACGTAGTCTCTCTGAAGCTAACTGCTTGGAGATTGAATGCTTAGTCTTGTCCAGACAAGGTTTTTCTTTGAAAGTTATTGAGTCTTTGATTCAGGCTTGTAAACCTGTTACTTGCAAGATTTATTATAAAGTATGGCATAAATACCTTAATTGGTGCTGATCTAGGGTTTTTTTATTGGAGTCAATTGAGAATTCCCTGTATTCTGCCCTTTCTTCAGGAGGGCCTGGAAAAGGGTTTACCATCAGTACCCTAAAGGATCAGATTTCAGCTCTGTTGATTCTTCTGCAGAAGTGACTGGCAATTTTACCATACGTTCAATCATTTGTCCAGGCTTTGGTAAAAATCAAGTCTGTGTTTAGGTCAATTGCTCCTCTTTGGAGTCTTAATCTGGTTCTTAAAATTCTGCAGCAGGCTCCATTTAAGCCTATGTATTCTGTTGATATCAAGTTATTGTCCTTTTTCTGCTGGCAATTTCCTCTGCCGTAGAGTTTCTGAGCTTTTGGCTCTACAGTGTGATTCTCCTTATCTTATTCTTCATTTGGATAAGGTGGTTCTCTGAACTAAATTAGGATTTCTACCTAAGGTAGTCTTGGAACGCAATATTGACCAAGAAATTGTTATTCCTTCATTTTGTCCTAATCCTTCCCCTAAAAAAGAGCGATTATTGCACAAACTGAATGTTGTGCATGCTTAACGGTTCTATTTAACGGCTACAAAATAATTGTCAATCTTCTGCTCATTTTGCTGTCTTTTCTACTAAACTGAGAGGTCAGAAGGCCACTTCTTCTACTTTCTCCTTCTGGTTGAGAAGTGTTATTCGATTGGTTTATGAGACAGCTGGACAACAGCCTCCAGAGAAAATAATGGCTCAATCCACACCTTTAAAAATGATGCTTCTATGGAACAGATTGGCAAGGCAGCCACTTGGTCATCATTGCATACTTTTTTCAACATTTTCCAAATTTGATGATTTTGCCTTAGCTGAGGCTTCTTTTGGGAGGAAAGTTCTTCAAGTGGTGGTGCTTTCTGTTTAGGTTTGCCTGTTTTATGTATACCTCCCTTCCATTCTGTGGACTCTAGCTTTAGTATTGGTTCCCACTAGTAATTGAATGGATTCATGGACTTCCATGCCAATAGAAAGAAAACATAATTTATACTTACCTGATAAATTATTTTCTTTCCTGTAATGGAGAGTCCACGACATGCCCTTATTTTTAAGACAGCTTTTTGTCATTTTTCTAAACCTCAGGCACCTCTTTACCCTTTGGGGCATATTTATCAAGCTGCGTATGGAGCTTGATGCCTCGTGTTTCTGGCGAGCCTGCAGACTCTGCCAGAGACAGCAGTAATGAAGCAGCGGTCACAAAGACCGCTGCTCCATAACCTGTCCGCCTGCTCTGAGCAGGCGGACAGACATCGCTGGAAATCAACCCCATCGAGTACGATCGGGTTGATTGACACCCCCCTGCTGGAGGCCGATTGGCTGTGAGTCTGCAGGGGGCAGCATGTTGTGAGCTGCTGGTGCAATGCTGAATATGGCGAGCGTATTGTTTGCCATATTCAGCGAGGTCTGTCGGGCCTGATCCACACTGTCGGATCAGGTCCCACAGACCTTGATAACTTGGGGCCTTTGTGTCTTCTTCTTTTTCCATAGTTCCTAGGCTGAATGACTGGGGATTGTCGGTAATGGGAGGATACTTAAAGCTTTGCTGGGGTGTTCCTTGCCTCCACCTGGTGGCCAGGAGTTGAATTCCCACTAGTAATTGAAAAGATTTGTGGATTCTCCATGTCAGGAAAGAAAATAATTTTGTCAGGTAAGTAAAAATGATGTTATTCTTGCTTTTAGGAACTGGGTTTCTATTGGCAATTGCTTTGTGTTCGTGAATTCAGTATTTGCCTTCCCTCTAATTTGATGCACAATATTCTTACAGTTATAGAAATGTTGCAAAGGGGAACCCATTCTGTACAGTGAGAGTGAGGTTTGGAAATTGCTGTTTGTACAGTGAGGTTTGGATATTGCCATTTGTACAGTTACAATGAGGTTTGGAAATCACATTTTGTACAGTGTGAGTGAGGTTTTGAAATTGCAGTTTTTATAGTGAGAGTGAGGTTTTGAAATCACCATTTGTACAGTGAGAGTCAGGTTTGGAAATTGGCATTTGTACAATGAGATCAAGGTTTGGAAATTTCCACTTGTACAGTGGAAGTGAAGTTTGGAAATTGCCATTTGTACAGTGAGAGTGAGTTTTGGAAATTGTTGTTTATTCTGTGAGAATGGGGTTTGAACGTATCAGTTTATACAGAGAGAGTGAGGTTTGGAAATCATGGTTTGTACAGTGAGAGTGAGGTTTTAGATATTGCCATTTGTACATTGAGAGTGAGGTTTGGAAATTGCAGTTTTTACAGTGAGAGTGAGATTTGGAAATTGCCCTTTGTGCATTGAGAGTGAGGTTTTGAAATCACATTTTGTACAGTGAGAGTGAGGTTTGGAAATTGATATTTGTACAGTGAGAGTGAGGTTTGGAAATTGCCATTTGTACAGTGAGAGTGAGGTATGGAAATTGACATTTGTACAATGAGAGTGAAGTTTGGAATTTGCCTCATATACAGTGAGAGTGAGGTTTGGAAATTGCTGTTTGTATAGTGATATTGAAGTTTGGAAGTTGCCATTTGTACAGTGAGAGTGAGGTTTGGAAATTGGCATTTGTACAATGAGAGTGAAGTTTGGAAATTGCCTCATATACAGTGAGAGTGAGGTTTGGAAATTGCCTCATATACAGTGAGAGTGAGGTTTGGAAATTGCTGTTTGTACAGTGAGATTGAAGTTTGGAAGTTGCCATTTGTACAGTGAGAGTGAGATTTGGAAATTGTCATTTATACTGTGAGAGTGAGGTTTGGAAATCACAGTTTGTACAGTGAGAGTGAAGTTTTGGAAATTGTGATTCATACAGTGAGAGTAAGGTTTGGAAATTGTGGTTTGTGCAGTGAGAGTGAGGTTTGGAAATTGCCATTTGTAAAGTGAGAGTGAAGTTGTAAGCTGCGTTTTTCTTATTAAATTAAAAAAAAAAATGTTAAATTATTAAAAGTTTAATAAACATAGTTGAGCAAATATGCCCAGTATACCCATAAGTCCCATATACAAAAGGCATTCACACTGACTTCATTAACCTCACTAATTAATTTGTTATTTCAGTGATTGGCATCATTATCAGCTGTTCTGAATGTAGGTGTCGGCGATGTTAGGGACAGCAGATTAGGGGTTCATAGGGATAATGTAGGTGGCGGCGGTGTCTGGAGCTGCAGATTAGGGGTTAATAATAAAATGCAGGTGTCAGCGATAGCGGGGGCGGAAGATTAGGGGTTAATAAGTTTAAGGTTAGGGGTGTTTAGACTCTGGGTTCATGTTAGGATGTTAGGTGTAGACTTAGAAAGTGTTTCCCCATAGGAAACAATGGGGCTGTGTTAGGAGCTGAACGCTGCTTTTTTGCAGGTGTTAGGTTTTTTTTCACCCATCTCAGCCCCATTGTTTCCTATGGGGATATCGTGCATGAGCACGTTTTTCCAGCTTACTGCTACCATAAGCAACGCTGGTATTGAGGGTTGAAGTGGAGTTAAATTTGGCTCAATGCTCACTTTTCTGAGGCTAACACAGCCATTCAGAAAACTCGTAATACCAGCATTGGCTTAAAGGGACATTAAACACTAAATACATGCTAGATAGAATGATGCATTCAAAGAAAAAATTAGTCCATGACTAACTTGTAGATGTATCTTTAAAGTTTCATTAGTTGTTTAAAAAGTGACAAAATAAGTGTAAAATTTGAGTGTCTATAAAACACTGGGAGCTGCCATGTTGTAACTTGTGTTACCTTCTCTGCTGTGGCCAATTAGGGTCAGTTATAAATAGGTCACTAGAGTGTGCAGCCAATGGTTGTGCTGGATTTAACAGTGTTCTGCACTTCCATTTCTAACAGGAACTGAAAAGCTCACAATTTCAGAATGGAATTACAGGCAAAGAGGACAAAATAAATAATGAAAGTATATTGCAGAGTTGTTTTATATATACAATTTATCATTTTATATTACCATCCCAAAGTGGTTCATGTCCCTTTAGGGGCCGCTGGAAAAAAAAAGGAGCGTTAGAGCCGCAGGTTTTTCCTGAAAAAACTCTAAATCTAGCGGATTGAATTTGCACTTCTTTTTTTGGTCTATATACAATATTACCCTTACTTGAGATTTGCAAAAGTAGATGCTATAATTTGTTTAACCACAAGTAAAAATGTGGAAAAAGTCCCAGAAAGCATTTTGGCCATAACAAAAATATGCAGAACAGCAGATGTGAATTTTGGAAATAATCAAAAAGTGTAAGCTTATCATATTTTTTATTTTCATCGCCTAATTTGGATATAAAATAAATTATTTTATTTATTTTTTTAAATTTCATCTCCGAGCCAAAGAAAATAGTAATTTAAATATGAATAGTTTATAAGGATGATTTCAACGGCAGTTCTTTGCCATCTTTGAAATGAAAAAAGTCATCAAGACTTAGTTTTATATTTTTGTGTTTTGTTTGGATACTTTGCTGTGTGTGCAATGTTTGAGTGCTTTTAGAAAATCTTGCACTGAACCAGTTTTACCCTATCCAAGTAAAGCTGATGTGCGTATAGCTTCAAACTATGATTTTACTGTTGGTAAATCACCTGTATAAGTTTGTACATTATACATGGTTTGTGCAACTATTCTAAAGAACAAAAAAAAGCACTGGAATTATACCAATGTCACAAAATCTGACTTCATGCGGAAGTAGCAGCCAGAAAACAAAACGTCTTGAAAGAGAAACAAACAAAAAAAAAAGACTTAAATAAACATTTAGAGTAGTACTTTGTATCACAAGATTAAAGGGAAGGAAGTTAGACTAATCTGGAAGCATTTTACAAATAGGGTGCGGTTACTATCTGTATAAAAACATATAATCAAAGCCTTTGAAAACTCTTTCCATTCTAGATAATAATATAGTATATGACTCATATGAATCATATTTAGATATAAGCAGTAATATGAACAATAATAATATTGTGGAAAACACAGCCAGTTTTAAATATGGGTACATATTGAAAGGTACACTAAATTCTAAAATATTTACAAGGATATTGCAAAACAAAGTTACGTGCTGTATTTTTAAATTGTAATTGTGCATTGCTCACGCTTGAAAACTATGTGAACATTGGGTGAGCTGATCTTGCACAAGGAACTAATCACAGACCATATCCTTCTTAGGGCCTGCAATGCTTGCTGTACTTGATCAATACACATAGGGCTATATTACAAGTGGAGCGCTAAATTATCGCACTCTCACAAATGTGCAAATTTGGCAGCACTCCCAAAGATGTGCATATAAACTTTTTGTAAGGTTTGCTAAACCGAACTTTGTATTTATAATGAAAAGGGAAACTGACCATCTTCCATTGGTTAAAGCACCCCACCCAAGCTCAGGTGTACTCATGACAGTGTAATGGAATTGTGTATATAAAGCCAAGGAAGCCGATTTATTAATGTGCGGGATGTAGCGAATCATGTCTGCCCCACATACACTGTCAACATTTATCATTGCACAAGCATTTCACAAGAAATACTTGTGCAATGCCACCCCCTGCACATTCACAGCCAATCGGCTGCTAGCAGGGGGTATCAATCATCCCAATTGTATCCGATCGGGATGATTGCTGTCTGCCACCTCAGAGGTGGCGGACAAGTTAAGGGCAGCGGTCCTAAGACCGCTGCTTCTTAACTTAAGTTTCTGGTGAGTCTAAAGGCTGCTTCTTAAATCAGCCCCAAGGAGTCTCATTCTATTAAGACGAGAAAAGGCAGGAATGATTCAGCCCATAATGGCAAAGTACTGTAGTGTTAGGTCCAGACAACATTGGGAAAACTTGTAAGTTGGTAACTGGCTAAGCTGGATGTGCGCCAATACCCCATGTATTGTGGAACTATTTGGTCAAATTGGCAGCACTTCCTTTACTTTGCGGTCTATGGGAACTGTGTGTATATACACACATTAACACATAAATATATATGTATATAATCACATATAGAATACAAGATTTCTTTATTGGCACAGGTTAAAACAAGACCTCAGAGTCCACGGAACATCAGCAAGAGTATAGTGTGTCAGATTGGCTTACTCGTTTTGGCGTGAGCCGTAATCATAGCCTGTACTATCTGGCACACTGCACCTATTTAAATAGTTAAAACAACATTCATTGGTTAATCAAAAACTATCAAATTTACATAAACACACCCTTAAACAATGTTAGTTACTACCTGTGTTATCGAAAGTAAACACAGGATTATACACAGCACATACTAATCACAACCTCCAAGTGGGGCAAAGAATAAAAAGTACAAATAATGCAAATAATGCAAAACACACTTACATAATATACATAACAATATGTTTGATATCTCGTCATAATTGTTAAACTTATTCAACCAATTGAAAATGAATTAAAAATGAATTCACATACGGACTACAGGTTAAATATAGACAAGATGTCAAACAGGGATCAACGATCAAGATCAACATTATTCTTGTTTCCTTGTAATAAACTAATTACCACAATAAATAGACTATGCTATCCTGTTGGGTAAAAACTCTATTTAACAAATAGACATATAAATACTATAATGTCAAAGTTTGGTACTATGTATGCCCCGAGGAATGAATATTTAAATATGCAATCTTTTGAATAAGGAATAGATCTCAACCATAAATTGTATATTGTATAAGCATATATACCTGGTGTGTAATATGGTGGAATATATAACCCCTACAAAATTTAACAAATTTACATTTAAAGTGTAATGAAATATACACAGTATAATAAAATCAATAAGGAAATGAACTGAAGTTACTCAGTCTATTGCCAAAAATTGATTAAATCGTATTCAGAATTTAATCCTGTGGGTACCCTGGTTTTGAGACGAAACATCCAAAACATCTCTTGCCGTTCAAGTCTTTTAGTTCTATCCCCACCTCTGCCTACAGTGGGAATTCTCTCAATGATATTCCATTTGAAAGTATCAATACTCTTATTATGATATTGAACAAATTTTATTATACTGTGTATATTTTCATTTAATTATTCATTCCTCGGGGCATACATAGTACCAAACTTTGACATTATAGTATTTATATGTCTATTTGTTAAATAGAGTTTTTACTCAACAGGATAGCATAGTCTATTTCTTGTGGTAATTAGTGTATTACAAGGAAACAAGAATAATGTTGATTTTGATCGTTGATCCCTGTTTGACATCTTGTCTATATTTAACCTGTAGTCCGTATGTGAATTCATTTTTAATTCATTTTCAATTGGTTGAATAAGTTTAACAAGTATGACGAGATATCAAACATATTGTTATGTATATTATGTAAGTGCATTTTGCAATATTTGCATTATTTGTACTTTGTATTCTTTGCCCCACTTGCAGGTTGTGATTAGTATGTGCTGTGTATAATCCTGTGTTTACTTTCGATAACACAGGTAGTAACTAACATTGTTTAAGGGTGAGTTTATGTAAATTTGAGAGTTTTTGATTAACTAATGAATGTTGTTTTAACTATTTAAATAGGTGCAGTGTGCCAGATAGTACAGGCTATGATTACGGCTCACGCCGAAACGCGTAAGCCAATCTGACACACTACACCCTTGATGATGTTCCGTGGACTCTGAGGTCTTGTTTTAACCTGTGCCAATAGAGAAATCTTTTATTCTATACATGGACTGATCATACCTTTTTTCTGAACTACCTTGAACTTGCCAGAGGATCAGTCCACGTCTCGGGATAGCCGGCTTGCTCCCTTTGTTTCCATTGGACTGAGTTCCACATGTGACTGCCTAACCACGTAATTTTTTATGTACCCGGTAAGAAGACGGATGTGAATGGTATACAGCAGGCATGGTACTCTAAACGGACCGCAAAGTTTGAATAGTGTGGGTCCGTGAGTAGACTCTGTTGGATCCGAGTTCCCTGCAGTGAATACCTTAAAGGTCCCAATCTGCAGGAAAAGGTGAGCAGTTTTTACAAGCAATACTATCTCTATTGTATTCAACTTTCATTGAGTGAGAAAGCCACACTGCATATTGCACTTTGCATTCATTATTCATTATTAAGATAGCTTTGCAGCAACCACCTTGTGACTTTGTATTCTTATTGGGTTGCTGGCAACCCGTTCATGCTGCATAGCTGTTGTGTTAAGTCTGTCCCGCACCTATACAGAGCCATGGAACAAATGGTACAATACTTTTCACTTTTACCTACAACGGCCAGAGATCATGTTTCTACAGACATGCACATAATCTTTTCTGAGGATAAAACTAATTTTTGTTTGTCTGCTTTGTTTGACTGTATGGAGAAATTGTTAACAAAAGAGCTGAGGCTCCAATGGGACATTTGGACTTTTGAAAAATATATTGAGTTACAAATGGTGCCAAGAGGTCTAAGGATGAATAAATATCCAACATTTGATGTCACTGACAAACCTTTTATAGATGCTTGGAACTCAGTTCTGACAGATTGTTCTATATGCCTGATGCAGCTATTATTACAATTTAAAAATTCACAGTTGAAAATATTAAGATCAGAGATAGACGGGTTGCAATTGATACTTAACACTCATAGTGGTGATAATGATTTTTCGAATATTGATGATTTACTTCAGAAAATTGTGGCTGAATCTAGACAAAATGTGATATAAAACAAACACACTAAGTTTTTGTGTGACAAAACTGATTATAACAACAATATTGTGTATGTTTGGAATAGGAAATTGAGACAGGCTAATAGATCATCCTCCAACACTAGAGCACACAGACGTAGACAGAGGGAAAACAGAAAAGTTTATTTTTCAGGAGGAGAGGGGTCCCAGTCCGAGGAGACTATCTTCTAGTGGAGATGAGCTTGTAAGTAAGCCATCTGGAATTCTTAAAAAAAAAAAAACACTAGATAACACTATTAATACTGAATTGGTAGTGAGTGACTGAAGGACCCCATTGTGTCTTCAATATCAGCAGGTCCCTCACAACATATTTCAAGATATGTATCCAGTAAGCCCACACAGTTTTCCCCCTTATAACAGACTTCTTATAATCACATTAATATAATGGAGCAGGTTTTTCCCATAGACAGGATAGACACGGGAGAAGGGGGGCAGGGGCTAACACACAAGAACACTCAGGAACATTACCAATTGAGGGGCAACCGGAACCAATCCCAATCAAAGTTCAAACCGGCAATGTAATAAACGTGTCTAAACATGAATTAACCAGGGAACAAATTAAGGTGTTGTCCTATGGTTTAAATTTTGCACCCACTTCTGAGTTTGATTTATTCAATACACTTATTGATGTTAACAGATTGATTAGAAATGTAACTTTATGCAAACATTTCAATAGTGATATGCATGTGACTGAAGGTTTAACATCTAGACAAGCAGTAGGGATTGATTTGCCCTTTGATGAATGCTGTGATTTACTTTCCCTAGAATCTTTGAAACAAGAGAGTAGGACAGAGGTTTATCCTATGGAAGGCACTAATAGGATTAGGAGTTTTAAAAAACCATCCCAGTTCTATCCTATCCACAGTAGAGGCCCTGCTTTAGAACATTTTTTTAAAAGAGTAGAAAGGGACCTAACTAATCTTAATAGTGAGGGTATGGTTACCCTTCCAATCTCTCTGGGAAAGAGAAATGAGCATTAAAGGAATTGCAAGATAATGATGACTTAGTCATACGCAATGCTGATAAGGGGGGTCAATAGTCTTACTCAACAAAAGTGATTATGTAGCAGAGTCCCTTAGACAATTGGAAAACAGAGAAAACTACATTTTGTTGAGCAACAACCCAACCCCCTCTTATCAGAGAGAGTTAAGGCACCTCCTGGACAGGTGTGGTGACTTGGGGATCTTGGACAAAACTACCATGGAGTATCTCTATGTTGAGCATCCTAGAATGCCTATTTTCCACCATTTGCCCAAGGTCTACAAGTCACTCACGGATGTCCAGGGTAGACCTATAGTCAGTGGGATTGGCTCTCTCGCTGAAAAACTTTCTCAATGGCTGGATGAGGTACTACAGCCTATTGCTAGAAACTTACCCAGCTACCTCTGTGATATCAAACATATCCTGAGGATAGTAAAGGATGTAAGGTAGGACACACAGAAGAGCTGGTTGACAATAGATGTCAGTTCACTTTATTCATCCATACAACACAATTTGGGTCTGGAGGCATTGAAATTCTTTTTGTCTAATTATACGGATTTCACCTCTTGTTTTCAAAAATATATATTGTAAGTTGCATCTTTTTTGTTGACACATCATTTCTTCAGCTTCAATGGAAAGGTTTATCTGCAAAGATGTGGGACTGCTATGGGGCTAAATTTGCCCCCTCTTATGCCAACATCTTTATGGGATGGTGGGACCAGTCTCACATCTTTGCAGATACTAATCCCTTTAGAGACAGTATAGATGTGTATAGGCATTATATTGATGACTTGCTCTTGGTGTGGTGAGGTAATGAACAATCTGCCCTTTCTTTCCTTAGTTGGTTAAATACCAATGAGGTAGGTTTGCGATTCACCCATGAGTTTCATAAGGATACTATTATTTTTTTGGATTTGAAACTCAAGGGATTGTCTAATGGTAATATTGAATCAGGGATGTATCGCAAACCTATCTCAGGTAACACTCTTTTGAGTGCAAGGAGATGTCATCCAAGACATGTACCCCATGCAGTGGCTAAAGGGCAATTCATACGTACAAAGTGGAATTGCACAGATATACATCTATATGAAAAGGAGGCCAGTGAATTGAGTAGTGGACTTTTGGAAAGAGGCTACAATAAGCATGTGATTGACAGAGCAAGACAATTGGTGGAGAAGCTTGATAGAGGTACTTTGTTGCAGGATAAAGATACAACTATAAATAAATCTTTCGAAGGTGTTACATTTATTACCAACTAGAGTGCACAATATAATAAAGTGTGAAACATAGTACGTAAACATTTTAAAGCACTAGTTGTGGATGACCTTTTGGTCCCTATAGTGGATAAAGGCATGAGATGCGCCTATAGGAAACCAAAGACGGTTGGTAATTCTGTAGCACCGTCAGAAGTGGTTAAGCCTAAACAGACAGTGTCTACTTGGCTCCTACATAAAGGCATGTTTAAATGTGGCAAAGCAAAGTGTAAACCATGTGAGCATGTACTTTTAGGGGAAACATTTACATCTATGGCTACACGGGAGAATTTTGAAATCCGCACCTCTGTCAATTGTACTTGTAATTTTGAAGTATATCTCATCACATGTGATGTATTTTTTTTTTTGCAGTATGTGGGACTTAACACTAGGGATGTAAACTCCCATATTAGAGAACACTTCTCTACTATACATATAGGTAAAGCCAAAACTCCCCTAGTACAACACTTTGTTCAATATCATAATAAGAGTATTGATACTTTCAAATGGAATATCATTGAGAGAATTCCCACTGTAGGCAGAGGTGGGGATAGAACTAGAAGACTTGAATGCCAAGAGATGTTTTGGATATTTCATCTCAAAATCAGGGTACCCACAGGATTAAATTCTGAATACGATTTAATCAATTTATGGCAATAGACTGAGTAACTTTTTGTAGGGGTTATATATACCACCATATTACACCCCAGGTATATATACTTATACAATATACAATTTATGGTTGAGAAATAGAGGAGGAAGGAAACTTAGAGAAAAGAGACAGAAAAAGGTGGAACTAGGTGAAAATTTGAGACAAATTTTTAATTTGTCCAAAAAGAATTTCAATACTAATGAAATTTCATAGTTGTCTAAGGGTTTTAACTTTGCCCCTCAAATGGCCCATAATGAGTTTGAAATTTTCATAGATGTGCAAAGATATATAAGAAATATTACATTGAAACAATATTTTTTTAGAAACAATGAGATGCAATCTTTAAACGAGGATGATTCAAGTACCCTACAAATCACATACAGAGTAACAAAAGAGAATGTACGGAAACAACTTATATTGAATCAACACCTTTAGATTTATCAGTATATGAAGAAGATACTAAAATAATAGAACACTGCCCATTAAAACGTAAATCTATATTTTACTCTCAAAATACCCAAAGTGAATACATCAGAATGTATAATAAATTAATCTGTGAAGATTTGAACAAAATGTTTACTAAAAATAATGAAGTAAATAAAAAACCTTTCAGGGACAATTTAAACCCTGGTGAAAGGAAAGCACTAAAAACTCTCATTGAGGATACCGATGCAGTCTATAGAAGTGCGGATAAGGTGGAGTAGTGGTTCAAGATAGAGAAGATTACCTCAAGGAGGCTTATAATTTATTAGGAGATCAAACTACATACCAACTTTTACAATTAGATCCCACTACACAGTATAAAAAGGAACTATGGTGTCTACTCAATGATGCAAAGGATCAGGGGATACTTAATATGAATTTAATTATATATATACAGTATATCCAAAGATTGCATGCTTTTATCATTTGCCAAAAGTACATAAGGATCCTTTGCATCCTCCGGGAAGACCCATAGTTTCTGGGATTGGATCACTATGTGATAACCTTTCGAAGTATATCGATTATTTCCTACAACCTTTGGTTAAGGAAACAAAATCCTTCTTGAGAGATACTATAGATACCATCAATAAATTTGAGGGTATGGAATGGAAGGAGAACTATGTTTGGGTGACATGTGATGTCTCGGCTCTTTATACGAGCATTCCCCATGATAAAGGTCCAGCTAAAATCAAATTAGAATGTTTACAAAGTAACCTACCCTTGAATCAAATTAAATTTATCGTGGACAGTATTAAATTCATCTTAAACCATAATTATTTTCTATTTGAGGACGTATATTATAAACAAACACAGGGAACTGCAATGGGGACAACTTTCGCCCCATCTTATGCAAACATATATATGTCACAATTTGAGGATGAATATGTTTGGTCTGAGAACACATATAATAAGAATATTGTACAGTACTTTAGATACATTGATGATATTATAATGGTATTGTAGGGGCCTTTTGATGAAATTGAGGATCTAATGGGGCACTTAAACAATAATGATTATAATCTGAAATTTACCCATAGCTGTTCCAAAAATTCAATTGACTTTTTAGATCTCACCCTGTTTACAAATAAAAATATAGATAATAGGGAGACAGTAGCAATAAAGAACTTTAGGAAGAAAACAGACCGCAATGGCCTATTAAATGCTAATAATGGGCACATCAAGCAATGGAAGAGCATTATACCATTAGGCCAATACCAGCGGATAAAACGTAACTGTACTGAAAAAGAGGATTTCAATAAGGAGGCCGAAATTTTAACAGATAAGTTTAAAAAAAAGGATATGATGAGACATTATTCCTAAGGGCTTAAGAACAAGTAGACAGTATGACTAGAATATACCTCATCACAAATCCTGATAAGAAGAAGAACAAACCCAAGGAAAATAAAACTGCACCCAAATTTGTAACTAAGTACAATGCCCAACACCATCAGATAAAAAATATTCTTAGGAAATATTGGCAGGTGCTAGGTTTAGATCCTATTCTCAAAAAAACCCTGGGACTTCAACCAGAAATCAGATTTAGGAAAAATAAAGATATCAATAATTATCTAGTTCCAACTAAATTAAGGGGCCCAACAAATCCTAAAGAGCATTTACAATGGTTGGGTACAGCCCCAGGCCTGTATAAATGTAAGGTTAAGAACTGTGTAATGTGCCCTCACATCAGTAAGGATCACAAAAAGTTTAACAATGTAGATAGATCACAAAGTTTTTTATGTAAGGATAGATGTACCTGTACATCCTCTTATGTGGTGTACCAACTGAACTGCTCATGTAATTTAATTTACATAGGTAGAACGAAACGAAAGATAAAATATAGGTTGAGAGAACATCTTACAAATATTACTACAGGTATGGAGAACCATAGTGTCTCAGCACATTATAAAAAAGTCCATAATCAAGATTCTAAAAGTCTAGAAATCAGAATTATAGAACATATACCAATTAATAAATGGGATATGAATAGACTATTAAAGTTGAGACAACAGGAGACTTTTTGGATAAAAAAAATTGGATTCTTTATCACCCAGGGGGTTAAATATCAATATCGACATACAGGCATTTTTAGGGTAGTTTTTTGGGGCAAAATTTTTTAGGGTAGATTTTTAGATGTGTGTTTTTTTTATGTATCTTTGCACTAAAATTATCAGTATAAGTTAAATACTTTTGGATCACCAAATCAATTGGAATAGTGCATCTATTATACAATAATGTATTGTCTTATGGGTTTTTTAAAGATATAGTATAAGATTTTAGGTTAAGAAGCATCATATAGGAATGTTGAACTTTTATAACTTTTATAATTTATTTACGTCATCAAAATTATTTTGGTAACCATATAAATTATTCGAATAACTTGACATATTTATATAGGTTGAGGATACTATGATTGACCTTTCTAGGTATCTTTAAACTGTATGGTATATTATGTCTATATCAATTTGTTTACTATATTAGTCCATGAAATATTTTAACCATTTTTTTATATATAATATAGATTAAATATATTTTTTAGCTTTCAGATAGATATTTTATATAAATGATTAACATATATGTATTTTAATATATGTTCTTGTACATAAATTTTATTATAACGTGGTTTTAGGAAAATATGTTATAATTATCTATGTATTATAAGTATGTGAAAGATCGTTGTACCATGAATGAATCAGTTACTTAGAAGGAAAAAGCACTGTATATACATATGAATAAGCTTTGAAATGTGTATAGCCTGAGCCATATGATCTCTGTTAACAGAATGTGCATGCCTAATTAGGACTCTCTACAACACCTGACATAGGAGTACCGAGGTGTATAAATATTCTACGCAGAAGGCAGACTATAGACTTTTGAAAAAGTTCAGACGAGTACGGAACGAAACTCGCGTCGAGCTACAATCAGCTGATGTCTATCGGCTGTTAGATAGAAATTCCGCTACAGTAAGAATTGTGTCCCAGTGAGGCTTCCGTACCCTGCAGTTTCAATATGCAGAGCGTGAGAGGGCCGAGGACAACGATTCCTAAAAAGTTTTTCTCAGTAAGTTTATGCTTACATATAGCTTTTGGAAATATTTGACTGTTTTTGGGAACTATATATCATTATAGCTATATGGACACTATTGGACCATCATGTGATTCCGGGAAAGGGAAAAGAGGAAAAGATACGAAGGACAACAGGATATATGGTGATATATGCTGGTGCTCATTGTATGCACTACATGCAAATATATGTTATATATCTTGTGAGTTTTATATTTTATGTTAGGGGCTTATTAAAGTTGTTTTTAATATGGCACAGAGATCTGGTGTCTTGCGCTTCTCTTTCACATACTGCGAGATCTATTCCTTATTCAAAAGATTGCATATTTAAATATTAATTCCTCGGGGCATACATAGTACCAAACTTTGACATTATAGTATTTATATAACTATTTGTTAAATAGAGTTTTTACTCAATAGGATAGCATAGTCTATTTCTTGTGGTAATTAGTGTATTACAAGGAAACAAGAATAATGTTGATCTTGATCGTTGATCCCTATTTGACATCTTGTTTATATTTAACCTGTAGTCCGTATGTAAATTCATTTTTAATTCATTTTCAATTGGTTAAATAAGTTTAACAAGTATGACGAGATATCAAACATATTGTTATGTATATTATGTAAGTGTGTTTTGCATTATTTGCATTATTTTTACTTTTTATTCTTTGCCCCACTTGCAGGTTGTAATTAGTATGTGCTGTGTATAATCCTGTGTTTACTTTCGATAACACAGGTAGTAACTAACATTGTTTAAGGTTGTGTTTATGTAAATTTGAGTGTTTTTGATTAACCAATGAATGTTGTTTTAACTATTTAAATACTGTATTTGCAGTGTGCCAGATAGTACAGGCTATGATTATGGCTCACACCAAAACGCGTAAGCCAATCTGACACACTACACCCTTGCTGATGTTCCGTGTTCTCTGAGGTCTTGTTTTAACCTGTGCCAATAAAGAAATCTTTTATTCTATACACGGACTGATCATACATCATTTTTTGTGAACTACCTTGAACTTGCCAGAGGATCAGTCCGCGTCTCGGGATAGCCGGCTTGCTCCCTTTGTTTCCATTGGACTGAGTTCCACATGTGACTGCCTAACCACATAATTTGTGACATACCCGTTGAGAAGACGGATGTGAATGGTATACAGCAGGCATGGTACTCTAAACGGACTGTGAAGTTTGAATATTGTGGGTCCGTGAGTAGACTCGGTTGGAACCGAGTTCCCTGCAGTGATAACCTAAAAGGTCCCAATCCGGAGGAAAAGGTGAGCAGTTTTTACAAGCAATACTATCTCTATTGTATTCAACTTTCATTGAGTGAGCAAGTCACACTGCATATTGAACTTTGCATTCATTATTTATTATTAAGATAGCTTTGCAGCAACCTCCTTGTGACTTTATAATCACATATATCATATATCCATTTAAATCTGCTGCCCAATCACTGAGCTACTTACTACCTTGGCTGAGCAAGAGTCTGGTGCCATCTGTGACAGCATGCGAATGAGGCTCCTATAGGAACCTATGGAAGCGTGCTCTTGTGAGCCCAATGCTTCCTTGCAATGTGACCGCAAGCTTGCGGTCGCATTGCGCTGTACTTGTAATACCAGCGCACATTATCGTGCACTGGTATTACAAAATGGAGTGCTAATTGTAATGCTCGTGGGACACTCTGCTTAAGATTTTGCCAGCTACTTCAACAACAAAATCGACTCCATCAGAAATGAAATCAGCTCTCAACATACTACTGGTCTCCCACCCCCTCAAAAGCTCACAATCATTCAAAACCCACATAGTCATACATTTAGCTCTTTTGCCCCTGTTACAGAGGAAGAAGATCCTGTCCTTATACTATCCTCTCACCTCACTACCTGTCCCCTCACAACTACTCCCCTCCCTATCTTCTACAATTACCCCTATACTCACACACATCTTAAACAATTGACACACACGTCTATTTCCTTGCATTAAACTCCCTTCTTGATCCACTGCAATCTGGATTTCACCACCTTCCCTCAACAGAGACAGCATTTGTTAAGGTTACCAATGCACCCTCTTTTCTTTGATACTGTAGACCACACTCGTTTGCTCCATACCATCCAATCCTTCGGCATCTGCGACACAGCTCTCTCTTGGTTCTCTTCCTATCTGTCTAACCATACCTTTAGTGAAGCCTTCTCTGGGGCATCCTCTGCCCCATTACCTCTTTCTGTTGGGGTACCGCAAGGCTCTGTCCTTGGTCCCCTTCTCTTCTCAATCTACACATCCTCATTAGGTTCCTTAATAAAGTCCCATGGGTTTCATTATACCAAAAGAAATAGGGGGCGCTCTAGGTCAAATGTAAAAAGGTATTTGAAATCTCCTTATACCAGTGACAACAAATCAAAACAAAAACAAAACAAATATAAAAATATCAATATATATATATATATATATATATATATATATATATATATATATATATATATATATATATATATATATATATATATATATATGTTTAAATGGCAAAGAAAGTCCCATATATTATGTAGGGTTCGTTCCAAAGGCCAGTGAATCAAATAAAACTGTCCAGGCCCAGGATTCTATCTGTGAGGGGATCGAAGGTCAGTATCCCAAAATCAGTGATCTGTAAAAGTTGAAAGAAGACATAAGCACCACATGGCCTATTATGTATATACTCTTGTGAGAAAAGGTGCACAAAGTAAATTAACTCACATGTGCGAGCGCACCCCTCTTGGTGCAAGTGTCACAGGCTGGAATAAAACAATCACCCAGCAGACTGGCCTCCTGCAAAACTCCAACAGCAGTAGGATAAAATCAGGTGAGTTAGTTCCAGGTGTCTGGTGAATCATTAAATGTAATGGTTGATGGAAGAATAAAAGGTTTAGCAGCAAGTGGTAAGATCAAAGCTTACTTTAATGTCAGTTTAAAAACAGCAATGCATTTCTCAGCTAGTACCTAGCTGTTTCATCAGGCTTAATGTTTCATTATCATTTGTATGCCGATGATATCCAAATCTACCTCTCAGCAACAGAACTATCTCCTTCATTACTCACCCATGTCACTAACTGTCTTTCTCTTATATCTCATCTTGGATGTCATCTCACTACCTCAAGCTAAATCTCTCCAAAACTAAGCTCCTTATTTTCCACCCTTCTTCCAAAATCTCCACCCCCATGTCTCTATAACTGTTGATAACTCCATCATTACCCCAACCTCACATGCCCAATGTCTTGGAGTCACACTTGACTCAGATCTTTCTTTCACTCCTCACATTCAGTCCTTGGCTAAAGCCTGCCATTTCCACCTTAAAAACATCACTAAAATTAGACATTTCCTTACACAAGACACAACTAAGATTTTAATCCACTCTCTCATTCTTTCCCGCCTCGACTACTGCAACTCCATCCTCTCTGGTCTCCCTAGCTGCCGCCTAGCTCCTTTACAATCCATAATGAATGCCTCTGCCAGGCTCATCTTCCTAACACATCACTGTTCATCAGCTGCACCTCTCTGCCAATATCTTCACTGACTTCCTTTTGCCTCCAGGATTAAACACAAAATTCTCACTCTGACACACAAAGCCCTCAATTGCATTGCTCCCCACCTTGTCTCCAGATACTCTCCCTCCCGTCCCCTTCGCTCCGCTCATGATCTCCTCCTCTCCTCCTCTCTTGTTCCTCACATTCCCCTTTACAAGATTTTTCCAGACTGGCCCCCATCTTATGGAACTCTCTACCTCACTCCACAAGACTCTCCCCTAGTTTTAAAAGCTACAAGTGCTCCCTGAAGACTCTACTATTCAGGGACGCATACAACCTACACTAACCTTCCAATCTCCACTGCCATACCCTTAAACCCCATAGCATCTAAGCCTATGAGCCCAACTGTTTGTAGTCCACCTTCATAAGAGCCAACTACAACAGTGCAACTCTCTGCAGGACCCTCTACCAATTTGATCCCTGTAATTGTTTTTTATATACCACCTATGTTCATAGCACTGTGGAACCTGTTGGCGCTCTACAAATACCTGATAATAATAATAATAATAATAATAATAAATGCCGACAGCATATGCTGTTGGCTTTTTTCAATGGGCTTCGATGTGCAGCGGATATGATGCCCGCACATTGTTAAATATGCCCCTAAAACTTTGAAAAACGTATCTAATAATATCTATAGAAAATCACCATTTAAGTCTATGGGGATTTTTGAGGCTAAATAAGTTGATGTGTTTTTGTAAATTATAGTATTCATCAACCCCTATTGGGACAGATTACTAGTGGAGAACTATATATTGCTTGCGTGCAAGCAATATTATTGGCGCGTCGCGCCGCTCTAGCCATTGCTAGGGACAAACCGCCTGCTGTTCTGCTTGTTACCTAGGGGGGATTCAGCTCCTCTCTGCATGCAGTGGTGACATCATCGCCGCACACTTTCCCTGTTCTAAAGCCGGTCGGATCTCCTGGGTGGCAACCCTGCGCCTATGTAAGTAACTCACTTTCTACCTATCCCTGCCCAAGTATAGGTGTTACTTACTGTTCCCCTGGGTGTTCTTTATTCTTATGCTGGACTGTTATTTTGTTGCTGACCCTTGCTTGCCTGACCTGTTTACCCCTTAACTGCTGGATTGATATACTGCTGCTGAACTCTACTTGTCTGACCACTCTGCCTGTTTACCCCTAAACTGCTGGATTGATATACTGCTGCTGAACTTTGCTTGTCTGGCCACTCTGCCTGTTTACCCCTTAACTGCTGGATTGATATACTGCTGCTGAACTCTGCTTGTCTGACCACTCTACCTGTTTAACCCCTTTTGCTCTGGATTGCCTTACTGTTGCCAAACCCTGCCTGCCTGACCTTCCTAGTGGTTTACCTCTGGAATGCCCTACTGTTGCCAAACCCTGCCTGCCTGACCATACTAATGGTTTGCCTCTAGACTGTCTTGCTGTTGCCAGGTCCTGCCTATCTGACCTTTTTGGTGGTTTGCCCCTAAACTGCCTTTCTCTGGTTTCCTGCCTGTTGCCACTGAGGAATGTCCTGCCTGTGATGAGTGCCACTTATCTCATCTTACAAACCTTCTCTGCTCTGGGATATTCCCTATCTTTCCGTCTCGACGCCAGGATAACAAGACTACTGGCCAAAAGTGGTTGTGGGAGGTGGGGGTGGGCGAAGAAGAATATTGAATGTGGAGAACAGACGTTTTGGGTTTGAAGAAAGAGTAGAGATAATAGTAGAGAAGTAATGTTGCTTAAATAGATTACGGGCAGAAAAGTAAGAGTTCAAGATTAACTTATAGTGAAGAAAGTCAGCAGAACTCTGAGATTTCCTCCAGTGTCACTCAGCAGTACGGGAACATTTGTGTAGGTACTGTGTCAGAGGAGTATTCCAGGGCTGAGGATGAGTGTATGTTTTGATCTATGGTAGGTGGGGCCAGATTATCAAGGACTGATATAAGGGTGGAGTTATAGTGGCAGATAGATTAATCAGGACAGGAAAAGGAGGGGATGGAAGAGAGAAGAGGTTCGAGAGAGCTAGCAAGAGGTTGCTGATCTAATGACTTGATACTTCTGTGAAGTTTAATGTGAAGGGTAGAAGGAGGGAGAGTAGTAGGGAGGGAGGTGATGTTACAAGTGAGGAGGTGGTGGTCAGAAAGAGGAAAAGGTGAGTTTGTAAAGCTTGTGAAGCTTGAGATAATGCATCGATAGCTGAAAATCAGATCAAGGGAGTGACCATCTTTGTGAGTGGGAGAGTCAGTCCATTGTGACAGGCCGAAAGAGGAAGTGAGTTGCAGAAGTTTTTTTGCAGAAGAGGCAGTGGGATTATCAACAGGGAGGTTGAGGTCACCGAGAATGAGGACAGGGGTATCTGAGGATCTAAGCCTATGAGCCCAACTGTTTGTAGTCCACCTTCATAAGAGCCAACTACAACAGTGCAACTCTCGGCAGGACCCTCTACCAATTTGATCCCTGTAATTGTTTTTTATATACCACCTATGTTCATAGCGCTGTGGAACCTGTTGGCGCTCTACAAATACCTGATAATAATAATAATAATAATAAGGTGAGTTTGTAAAGCTTGTGAAGCTTGAGATAATGCATCGATAGCTGAAAATCAGATCAAGGGAGTGACCATCTTTGTGAGTGGGAGAGTCAGTCCATTGTGACAGGCCAAAAGAGGAAGTGAGTTGCAGAAGTTTTTTTGCAGAAGAGGCAGTGGGATTATCAACAGGGAGGTTGAGGTCACCGAGAATGAGGACAGGGGTATCTGAGGATCTAAGCCTATGAGCCCAACTGTTTGTAGTCCACCTTCATAAGAGCCAACTACAACAGGGAGGTTGAGGTCACCGGGAATGAGGACAGGGGTATCTGAGGAAAGGAAATAAGGTAGCCAGGTGGCAAAGTGATCTAGAAATAGAGTTGCTGAGCCAGGGAGGTGGTATATGACTGAAACATGTAAAGAGAGGGAAGAGAATAAGTGAATCATGTGTGTTTCGATTGAAGAAAATGTGAGGGAAGAGAAGGGCTGTATTTGTTGAAAGGTGCGACGAGAGGAAAGTAAAATACCAACACCACCTCCTTGTCTATTGTCAGACCTGGTAGTGTGACTGAAGTGGAGACCCCCATGTGACAGTGCAGCAGAGGAAGCAGTGTCTGAAGGAAAGAACAGGGTTTCTGCAAGAGCCAGAAGATTGAGAGAGTGGGAGATAAAGAGGTCATGGATAGAAGTGAGCTTGTTGCAAACAGAGCAAGAGTTCTATAGTGTGTAAGAGAAGGGGGTGGTGGCTTTAGATGCAAGAGGAATGAGATTAAGGTTACCAGAGTTTTGTTTTTGAAGTTTATTGAAGGGCACACATGGGTGTGCAGGGCAAGGAAGTTGTGGGGGACCAGGATTAGGAGAGATGTTGCCAGCAGCTAATATAAGCAAGATGGAGATTGACATGAGATGAGATGTGGATTTGCAGTAGTAAGACTGTTTGTGTGATGAGTTGCAAGGGGGAGAGTCTTTAGGAATGTGTGAAGTCAATGAATACAAAAGTAAGGTGAGGTTAAGAGAGATGGGCTAATGAGCAGTGCAGGTGGTGAGGGGTAAGGAGTAATTAAGTAAATGAATTTGTTTAACAGACAAAAGGTGGCAAAAAGGGATATTAAGACATTGTGCATTGTTTACAAAATAGTCAGACAGTGTATAAAACTCAGTATTAAAACAGAACTTGCCTTATCCCTTGTCCAATCCTTGTTCATTTCTTGTATAATTCGTTGTGCCTCACTTATAAATGTTCACTTAAGAAATGTGAACAGATGATCTTACAATACTGCTACCTAAGCCTGTATTGCTACCCCTGCATTGCTTTCCCAAAAACAGTCTTAAATATACAGGCCAGAGCATTCAGCTGAATGCAATAAATTAGATAATGACATGATCAAAGACAGTCAAAGGCCAATTGGGAAAATTTGATTTAGGGTGAAATAAGTTAAAAAAACAGAATTTAGGGGAGGTTGGGGTTTTACCATTAGTGAAATGATAAATTTAGGAATTATAACAAGAATTTGCAAGGTTTGAACATCACATAGATAAAGACAAGATGTCAGCAGAGTAAATACATAACTTATTACACAGACTACATACAAATGCAAAAAGAGAGACTTGCAGTACAGATGACACAAAAACAGGGAAATTGGCAGGATTCAAAAGCAGGGACCCAATTTACATACCAAAAGAGAGACTTGCAGTACAGATGACACAAAAACCGGGAAATTTTCAGGATTTGAATGCAGAGACTCAATTCACATACCAAAAGAGAGACTTTCAGTACAGATGACACAAAAACAGGGAAATTGACAGGATTTGAATGCAAGGACCCAATTTACATACCAAAAGAGAGACTTGCAGGACAGATGACACAAAAACAGGGAAATTGGCAGGATTTGAATGCATGGACCAAATTCACATATAAAAAGAGAGACTTGCAGTACAGATGACACAAAACCAGGGACATTGACAGGATTTAAATGCACGGACCCAATTCACATACCAAAAGAGAGACTTGCAGTACAGATGACACAAAAACAGGGAAATTGTCAGGATTTGAATGCAGTGACCCAATTCTCATTCCTGAAAGCAGAAGAGAGAGTAAGTTAACTCAGCATTCCATAGCAGATTTCAATATGTAGTTTGTTAGTTAGTAAACAGCAGTGTGGTGAGTATTGAGTATAATTCTTGTGTAATTCGTTGTGCCTCACTTATAAATTTTCACTTAAGCGATGTGAACAGATTATATTACAGTACTGCTACGTAAGCCTGTGTTGCTACCCTTGCATTGCTTTCCCCATTTATTATTGCACCAGCAGTTCTTGTGAACTGATGATGTAATGCGGCCCCCTGAAGATTCGTGGCCAATCGGCTGCTAGCAGGGGGTGTCAATCAACACGATCGTATAAGATCGGGTTGATTTCTGTCCGCCACCTCAGAGCACTTCTTGATAAGTTATGAAGCAGTGGAAACACGGGGCATCAGGCTCCATACGGATCTTGATAAATATGCCCCTTAGAATCAACATAATAGTTATCTAGGGTAAGTAATTAAAAAATTAAAGTGAAGGTAAACTTTGATAAATGAAAGCCCGGTTTTTAAACATACTATTAAAAACATGGGCACTTTCATTCATCAAAGTTTAGAAAGCAGCCATTTTATTTAAAAACTTACCTTTCTTCTCTTCACAGCCGGGAGAAGCTTCCCCCGCACAGAGGTCCTCTCTTCATACAACAGCAATGACTGTTGTCAAACAACTGTTACACGAATCTCTCATGCTCACTGGTTGCTTATGACAACCCATATAGCTCTTTAGGTGGCCAAAAACATATAGCAAAAAAGTCATTTTATGTAATATACTTAAAAGTTACCATTTTAGATGCAACAATTGAAAAAATAAACACCAAAAAAAAAGAACAATAATTGGCCAGATTACAAGTGAAGTAATCATTTTTTATATAGTTTATGAGTGCTGAGTTCAAGGTAAAATATATATCTATTTAACATAAGAATTTCAAGTATTTCTATTAAAACATATAAAAGCATATTACAATTGATTAAAAATTATTGCTTCAAGCTACATTCATCAATTTTCAGAACCAGATTTATTCTTGTGAGAGTAATACACAGTGCAAATTCAGATCTTAGTGTGTTGAACTTTCATAAGATTGCCATCTTAAGCATTTGTTTTCTTCACAAAAGCACATTTCTGGTGTGTTTATATGTATGCATGTGTGCATATTCGTATTTACACATATAAATACATAAACACACATTTATACACATTTACATAGCCACAAACAGACACATACACAGTATAAATACTTTGGAGCCCATTCCAGTACAACACATTGCCAAATACCAAATCCCTTTTAACCTTTTTAGAAACATAATTGTCAATATGAATGTTATATTTGCTATTAAAAATGCGTATGTATGAGTATCATACTTTAATTTAAAATATTGTAGCATTATATATACAGCTTTGGAAAGGGGCTTTTCTTTTCTTTTGATCACAGATTCAAGAGAGTATTTCACATTTAAAAAGCAAAAAGGGAGAAAAAGAGAGGCACTTGTGTGTACCAGTAGAATCAATACAGATAGTTAATGTGTATCCACAACAGGGTACTCACATTCTCTCAAAGCACTCATACAGTGCTATGAGGCACGTACTGGGTAATCTCAGCAACCCAGCTTGCTGAGTTTCCAATGCATACAGGAACACTTGTGCTTTGAATCTTAGAAGCTGGAAAACAGGAGCAATCCCACACCCAGCAGGTGAGGAAATTCAGGAGCAACCCAACGCATAGCAGGCAAGGAAAACACACAGGAGATTCCACACAGAGGAATCAAATCTTGATGGTATAGGTAGGTAGGTAATGGTAAAAAAATCCAGTGCAGGTTCCAATATTAAAATTTATTTTTTTATTAAAAACTATAATAAAAAGTAGGAACCAGTAGGTAGAGCACAATGTGACCCTCCTAGTAAACATGCAACGCGTTTCTCAGCACCAGTGCTGTTTCTTCAGGCATATAATACACACTGATCAATGCTCTTCTATATATACATATACAAACTAACCAACCTTACCAATGAAATCATTAAAACAATTAGAGATCACAAACACCTGAGAGCCTGCCTGTAGGGAGCCGGCTCCCAGCTTTTGAACCCTTCATTTGCAATATATATCTTTTCACATTTTGTATGGTTTGCATTCAAAACAACCTGTCATACGTAATACATTAATAATGGCCTGTCATATAAAATCAATGCTTCTAATTGAGTTCCAAATGCAAAACTTTATATACGTATGTGGTTATGATGTTGCTTTGACAACAGAAAAGTTTCTCTATCACTCCAATTGAACATGTTCCACCATCAGAGCGATACAACAGATACATAAAATTAAGACAAAGGGAAACCTTTTGGATCTATAATTTCCAATCTTTGGTCCCTAAGGGTCTCAATGAAGTTATCGATTCAGCTGCTTTCAATTAATGATATGTTGTATACTGGAGTTTGCGTTTATATGTTTCACATTTATTATTGTTCATTATGCTATAGCACTGTCATATGGGTGTCCGTTTTGAGATGGTTTACACTATTTTTATTTGCATTATCTATTGTTGTTTTTTATTTCTTATGATTAATTATATCACATTTTCATATTTACATTTAGTAATTATAACCATTTGGTTATTTATGTATTTTTATACTGACACATTTATTAATATCCTTATTATTCATTCCCTAATTACATCACTGTTTTATTTTGTTATATACACTGCCATATACTTAGCCCATTTTATAGGTTAGATTATTTTTGTATATGTTATTGTATCACAGTCACAGTGGGCGTTTTTATCTGATCCAGTAGACTGAGTTAATGTATATTAGTATTTAAGTTGGGGACGATCTATGATATTGTGAGACATAGATTTATATGCATTTTTTAAGGTTGCTATGGCCAGTTAATATTAGCTTTGTTAATCGTATACTATATATTATATGTATTAGTGATTAGCTTGGCCACTCTAGCAAGACAATATTATTATATTTATTTTTCTCCTCTGATCAGTCCCCGGAATCACATTCTCACCACTGGCTGTTTGGGAACAATTGACACTCTCTAGACACGTCCCTCTTCATTGCCTTAGTCACATCATACATATATCATTTCCCTTCTATTTCATTTTATAACATTGGTTATATTTTAATATTGTTCCCTTGTTTAATTCCACATGAGTCTTATTTCATTATCGTAACACTTGGGAACCACTTATATTATTAGTTAAACTTTTCTGTTGTCATAGCAACATCATAACCACATACGTTTACACTTTATTTTGACACATTTAGACACTTCCCCTTCACTGTCTTATTAACACCACACATCTCATCTAGCCCTATTTGGTTATATTCCCACATTGCTCTCTTGTTTAATTCAACTTGAGTCTTATCCCTTTTTCGTAATTACCTTTACTTGATTGATCACTTGGGAATTACTGATACTATCTGTTACACTTTCTTGTTGTCATAGTAATATAATAACCATATATGTTTACACCACATTCTTCCTTTGTTTCATGTAATTACAAATACATGATTGATTGTTTGCTCCGTGCGCTTTAGTATGTGATTGGTAGTAGCTATTCTTGACATCACTTCTGCCATCAATACAACTACTGCGGACCAAACGTTCAACCATGAAAATTCACAGTATAAGCTTATATCAACGATTGAGGTATAACTTCAGAGTTACATATACATTTTGAGTGCAATATTTATTGTTTATTTGCATATGAGGCTTAATAATTCGGCAATGTCTTTTACAATACTATGGAGCATATGGACTATAAAGTTTTGCATTTGGAACTCAATTAGAAGCATTGATTTTATATGACAGGCCATTATTAATGTACTACATATGACATGTTGTTTTGAATGCAAACCATACAAAATGTAAAAGATATATATCGCAAATGAAGGGTTCAAAAGCTGAGAGCCGCCCCCTACATGCAGGCTCTCAGGTGTTTGTGATCTCTAATTGTTTTAATTATTTCATTGGTAAGGTTGGTTAGTTTGTATATGTATATATAGAAGAGCATTGATCAGTGTGTATTATATGCCTGAAGAAACAGCACTGGTGCTGAGAAACGCATTGCATGTTTACTAGGAGGGTCACATTGTGCTCTACCTACTGGTTCCTACTTTTTATTATAGTTTTTAATAAAAAAAAATAATTTTAATATTGGAACCTGAACTGGATTTTTTTACCATTACCTTCCTACCTATACCATCGAGATTAGATTGCCTCTGTGTGGAATCTCCTGTGTGTTTTCCTTGCCTGCTATGCGTTGGGTTGCTCCTGCATTTCCTCACCTGCTGGGTGTGGGATTGCTCCTGTGTTCCAGCTTCTAAGATTCAAAGCACAAGTGTTCCTGTATGCATTGGAAACTCAGCAAGCTGGGTTGCTGAGATTACCTAGTACGTGCCTCATAGCACTGTATGAGTGCTTTGAGAGAATGTGAGTACCCTGTTGTGGATACACATTAACTATCTGTATTGATTCTACTGGTACACACAAGTGCCTCTCTTTTTCTCCCTTTTTGCTTTTTAGATGTCACTCTGTTATTGATGTGAGGAGAGAGCAGCTTCATTGACCTTCATTGCCGGACTTCTCTCCTAGTATATCTTTGGTTTGGAATCCATATTGGGACTTTACACCTTGAGAGAGACTTTTTGGTTCTATATATTATATATTATATTTTATTATTTTTTATTTTTTATTATTTACTACTGATTTAATACATATGTTATGTGAACTGATTTGTTTTTGATTTAAGCATATAACACACATGAATAGAAACTGATCATCTGGTTTTTCTAACTTGTATTTATATACATCTTATTTGTATATATGCGTGTATTTTTATATATATATATATATATATATATATATATATATATATATATATATATATATATAAATATATATATATAATGTAGAGAAAATAACTATTGTGTAAACCATTTACAAGTCTAGACAAGTCAGAAGACTTGCTTTTCCCACAGAAACTCTCCGATTACACTGTTTCCAATCCAGCAAAGGATTCTGGGTAAGACATGCAAATGAGGTTCACAATGACTCACCTTTTTACTTTTAGCCTGCTTTTTAAGACAGACTTCCCTTTACGCCATAGCATTGCCGCATTACACAGCTTTTACACTTAGCTAGGGTTAGTACAGTGATTCAGAACCAATCCCAGGACAGCTGTTTCGTGGTTATTGCCACTCATCAGCTGGGAGTAGGTTGAATCACTGCTTGGTAAAGTTAATTGCTGGGGGAAATACACATGATTTCTAGTAGCAAATGATGCTAACAATATTTGAATAAAATTCTCCAATTTGGAAATTCTTAAAAAACATAAATTTTTTATACCTGACGATTGATAAAACATATTACAGTTTAAGTTAATTAAAATAAACACATTTTAAAAACACATTCGGCTAGATTACGAGTTTTTGTCAGTAAGGCTGTGCGGTGCTAACGCTCCTTTTTTTCTCACCGCTCACTTAAGACAACGCTGGTATTACGAGTTTTCTGCAAGCCGGCGTTAGCCTCTGAATAGTGAGAGTTGAGCAAAATTTAGCTCCACATCTCACTGTAATACCAGCGCTGCTAACGGTAGCAGTAAGCTGGCTGAACGTGCTCGTGCATGATTTCCCCATAGGAAACAATGGGGCTGAGCTGGCTGAAAAAAAACCTAACACCTGCAAAAAAGCAGCGTTCAGTTCCTAACGCAGCCCCATTGTTTCCTACGAGGAAATAAAAGTTATGTCTACACCTAACACCCTAACATGAACCCCGAGTCTAAACACCCCTAATCTTACACTTATTAACCGATAATCTGCCGTCCCCGACATCGTCGCCACCTGCATAATATTATTAACCCCTAATCAGCCGCTCCGGACACCGCCGCCACCTACATTATACTAATGAACCCCTAATCTACTGCCTCAAACATCGCCGAACCCTACATTATATTTATTAATCCCTAATCTGCCCCCCCCAACATCGTCGCAACTATATTAAATTTATTAACCCCTAATCTGCCGCCAATGTCTCCGCCACTATAATAAATGTATTAACCCCTAAACCTAAGTATAACCCTAAACCCCCCTAATTTAAATATAATTTAAATACATCTAAATAAATTATTCCTATTTAAAACTAAATACTTACCTGTAAAATAAACCCTAAGATAGCTGCAATATAACTAAATATTACATTGTAGCTATCTCAGGATTTATTTTTATTTTACAGGCACGTTTGTACTTATTTTAACTAGGTACACTAGTTATTAAATAGTTATTAACTATTTAATAACTACCTAGATAAAATAAGTACAAATTTACCCTAGCCTAAGTTACAATTACACCTAACACTACACTATCATTAAATTAATTACATAAAATACCTACAATTAATTACAATTAAATTAAATAAACTAAATTACAAAAAACAACAAACACTAAATTACAGAAAATAAAAAAGAAATTACAGATATTTTAATCTAATTACACCTAATCTAATCCCCCTAACAAAATAAAAAAGCACCCCCAAAATAAAAAAAATCCCTACCCTATACTAAATTACAAATAGCCCTTAAAAGGGCCTTTTGCGGGGCATTGCCCAAAAGTAATCAGCTCTTTTACCTGTAAAAAAAAAGACAATACCCCCCCAACATTAAAACCCACCACCCACACACCCAACCCTATTCTAAAACCCACCCAAACCCCCCTTAATTAAACCTAACACTAACCCCCTGAAGATCATCCTACCTTGAGAGGTCTTCACCCAGCCGTGCACAAGTGGACCTCCAGTGGGGCAGAAGTCTTCATCCGATCCGGCCAGAAGAGCACATCCAGACCGGCAGAAGTCTTCATCCAGGCGGCATCTTCTATCTTCTTCCATCCGGAGTAGAGCAGGTCCATCTTGAAGACATCCGACGCGGAGCATCCTCTTCCATCCGACGGTGACTGAAGAATGAAGGTTCCTTTAAGTGACGTCATCCAAGATGGTTTCCCTTCAATTCCGATTGGCTGATAGAATCCTATCAGCCAATTGGAATTAAGGTAGGAGAAATCCTATTGGCTGATGCAATCAGCCAATAGAATTGAAGTTCAATCCTATTGGCTGATCCAATCAGCCAATAGGATTGAGCTCGCATTCTATTGGCTGTTCCAATCAGCCAATAGAATGCAAGCTCAATTCTATTGGCTGATTTCATCAGCCAATAGGATTTTTCCTACCTTAATTCCGATTGGCTGATAGGATTCTATTTAATTTAAGATTAATAGTATACAGTATGAACACTGCAATTCATAACATTCGACTATGACAACTTTTATTTTATATTCATTTTTATTTTTCATTCTTCATTTCTCAATCTTTATTTCTTTATCTGCATTTTATTATTTTTATTCCTATATTTTTTTCGTGTCTTTAGTCATCACCTTTTATAGTTATATTGTATATTATATCATTGGACAATAGGTTTTTTCACACTTATTTTGGCACAAGTTTTTCACACATCTCCATTATTCTTTTTAGCACGCACAATCAGGTTCATAACAATAAGGCACTTTTAATTTGATCGTTTACCATATAAATATAATATACTGACAAGAACATATAGAATCTGTGGTAGTTAAGGACATTTGTTTACCCAAGTAGACTACGGCTGAAGCAGACTCGGCTTGTCCGGTCGCTTGACAGCTTCTTCTCTAACCACAAACAAGATCAATAATTGTATCCCTTACAATGTCTACCTGACAACGAATGATGTTCGCAAATGAAATATAATGATTGGGTCATTCAAAGGTGTGTCTCATTCATATTGACCAATAGCGTTTGGCAATTCAAAATCCAATGATCCAATCAATGATCCTGTCTGGGTCTTTGAAATGAATATTACATGGCAAGTCCGTCCGGCGCGTACTCCTCTGAAGAAGCGTTATGTGAAACGCGCGTCAGGGGCACTGTTCATAAGGTCATAGTACCTCACTGTTTTTTTTAGCCGCTCGCTCGACAGAATACCTTTAATACTCATATAATATATGCGTGTGTGAAACTTGTGCAGCATAATATTAACACAGTCTCCGATATAGTAGAGACATTTTTAGATGGTGGTGTGAATGTTTGATCTTTACTAGCCAGAAGTAATATTAATTACAGCCTCCGCTATAGAAGAGGCTTATTTTAGCCAGTTGTTACGTGGGTCTCTTACTTTGTAATTTTGAACAACAGACAGTTCATAATATCTTCACGTATATGTGTTTGGTAACTAAGGTGGTAACTTGATACAAGTGCTGGGTGTATTATATATTTACAAGTGATGTAAATGCGGAATACAAAACGAAAAAATAATTGGTACTAATATACACAGTATAAAATATTTACTATTACAGCCTTTAGTACCTTTTTATATACTGCAACATAATTGCATTCTCTCACTGACTAAGCAATGCTAATGACAACTGTTCAGTCTAGCAAATAATTTCCTGCCATTGAGGTAAACTTTGTATCGGTTTGGTTATCCGGTTGTGCTAACAAGTATCAAACACACATTTTATACTAAACCCCATTTACTAGCAACAACGTGGATACTGTTTAAACCATTCACAGTACTGGGTTATATGATATCGATCAGGTCACGCTAGTGTTAATTTGAGAAACACAGCTGAACCATAGGATCTTAGATACATTGAAACATATTTAACCCATCACTATTATATCGGGTGCAATTCCTGTTTACTATAATTCCACACAAGACTGAGCATTATGAGATACTAAACACGTAACTTGACTGAAAAATTGTTATATGAATATAAATCCTGGTTATTATCATTGCAATACACCATCTAATGGTCCATAATTTACTGTGTTAAGTTAGTCAGCACACAATCGATATTCTAAGGAATCTTACAGCATTGGCTTATAAAGGATACCCTTGGGAGTATTATTTGCAGAGACTGCTGTTATACCATTATTTCTGTTCCCCTCGCTATATATTGGATCTTTCAAATTATATATAGGAGCTTGAGCTATTTTTAACCAGTGTTTGTGTGAGTGTTTGTCTGAGTCCTGCTGGACTTCACGGGCGCGATCCGATATAGATCGCAGTTTGCGGCGCAAGCGAGGGAACCCATGTCGCCCGCAGTTTCAGCTCGCAACTCGAGCCATCCAATATGCGGCGCCGTCACTTGCTAAAGTGGCGCAAGTCTCACAAACCAGCGATGTCCAGAAATCTGCGTAAGTACAGATTTTTGGAGTCGCCAGTGACTTGCGCCACGTTAGAAACTGCCGGCGCCTATAAAACCTGACTAAAGTCTAAATCACCCGCACTGTCTAACACGCCTCCTAAACATAGCCCGACACGTCTAACACGCCTCCCTAACATAGCCCGACACGTCTAACCCTCTATCCGCTATCCCCCCTCACTATCCTAACAATAAAAAAGCTATTAACCCCTAAACCACCGCTCCCGTACCCCGCCGCAACCTAATAAAGTTATTAACCCCTAAACCGTCGCTCCCGTACCCCGCC
The DNA here is from genome assembly GCF_027579735.1 of Bombina bombina. NCBI lineage: Eukaryota > Metazoa > Chordata > Amphibia > Anura > Bombinatoridae > Bombina > Bombina bombina. The sequence goes on along the minus strand of NC_069506.1, from coordinate 250,539,750 downwards.
GCCAGCTATATTATATCTATAACCCCCTAAAGTGAGCCCCTAACACCGCCGCCATCTATATTAAAATTATTAACCCCTAATGTAAGCCCCTAACACCGCCGCCATCTCTATTAAAATGATTAACCCCTAATTTAATCTACCTACCCCGCCGCCAGCTATATTATCTATATTAACCCTAAGTATATTATAGTTAATATAGTTATTACATTATATATATTAACTATATTAACCCTAATTATATTAGGGTTAATATAGTTAATATAGTTACTATAGTATTTATATTAACTATATTAACTCTATCTAACCCTAACACCCCTAACTAAATTTATATTAAATTAATCTAATTCATAATATAAACTAAAATATTCCTATTTAAATCTAAATACTTACCTATAAAATAAACCCTAAGATAGCTACAATATAATTAATAATTACATTGTAGCTATGTTAGGGTTAATATTTATTTTACAGGTAAATTGTTAATTATTTTAACTAGGTATAATAGCTATTAAATAGTTATTAACTATTTAATATCTACCTAGTTAAAATAATTACCCAATTACCTGTAAAATAAATCCTAACCTAAGTTACAAATACACCTACACTATCAATAAATTAAATAAACTACAAACATCTATCTAAAAATACAATTAAATTAACTAAACTAAATTACAAAAACAAACAAACACTAAATTACAAAAAATAAAAAAAAGATTACAAGATTTTTAAGCTAATTACACCTATTCTAAGCCCCCTAATAAAATAATAAACCCCCAAAATAAAAAAAAATCCCTGCCCTATTCTAAATTAAAAAAAGTTCAAAGCTCTTTACCTTACCAGCCCTTAAAAGGGCCTTTTGTGGGGCATGCCCCAAAGAATTCAGCTCTTTTGCATACAAATACAATACCCCCCCCCATTACAACCCACCACCCACATACCCCTATTCTAAAACCACCCAAACCCCCCTTAAAAAAGCCTAACACTACCCCCCTGAAGATCTCCCTACCTTGTCTTCACCACACCGGGCCGAACTCCTGATCCGATCCGGGCGATGTCTTGCTCCAAGCGGCAAAGAAGAATTCTTCCTCCGGCGATGTCTTCCTCCAAGCGGCAAAGAAGAATTCTTCCTCCGGCGACGTCTTCCTCCAAGCGGCAGCAAAGTCTTCATTCTTCCGGCGGCATCTTCAATCTTCTTTCTTCGCTCCGCCGCCGCGGAGCATCCATCCCGGCCGACGACTGAACGACGAATGAGGTACCTTTAAATGACGTCATCCAAGATGGCGTCCGCCGAATTCCGATTGGCTGATAGGATTCTATCAGCCAATCGGAATTAAGTTAGAAAAATCTGATTGGCTGATTGAATCAGCCAATCAGATTCAAGTTCAATCCGATTGGCTGATCCGATCAGCCAATAGAATGCGAGCTCAATCTGATTGGCTGATTGAATCAGCCTACCTTGAATTTTCCTACCTTAATTCCGATTGGCTGATAGAATCCTATCAGCAAATCGGAATTCGAAGGACGCCATCTTGGATGACGTCCCTTAAAGGAACCGTCATTCGTCGGGAAGTCGTCGTCGGAAGAAGATGGGTCCGCGGTGGAGGTCTTCAAGATGGAGCCGGTCCTCATCGGATGAAGATAGAAGATGCCGCTTGGAAGAAGATGGTTGCCGGTCCGGATCGCCTCTTCTTCCCGGATAGGATGAAGACTTTGGAGCCTCTTCTGGACTTCTTCAGCCGTCGGATGATGGATGTCTAGCCCCCGCTTGGGCTTAGATGAAGATATCGGAGCCAGGATGGATCGGTCATACCTGGCATGGTGAAGACAAGGTAGGAAGATCTTCAGGGGCTTAGTGTTAGGTTTATTTAAGGGGGGTTTGGGTTAGATTAGGGGTATGTGGGTGGTGGGTTGTAATGTTGGGGGGGGGGGGTATTGTATGTGTTTTTTTACAGGAAAAAGAGCTGAATTTCTTGGGGCATGCCCCGCAAAGGGCCCTGTTCAGGGCTGGTAAGGTAAAAGAGCTTTGAACTTTTGTAATTTAGAATAGGGTAGGGCATATTTTATTTTGGGGGGCTTTGTTATTTTATTAGGGGGCTTAGAGTAGGTGTAATTAGTTTAAAATTGTTGTAATATTTTTCTTATGTTTGTAAATATTTTTTTATTTTTTGTAACTTAGTTCTTTTTTATTTTTTGTACTTTAGTTAGTTTATTTCATTGTATTTATTTGTAGATATTGTATTTAATTAATTTATTGATAGTGTAGTGTTAGGTTTAATTGTAGGTAATTGTAGGTATTTTATATAATTAATTTATTGATAGTGTAGTGTTAGGCTTAATTGTAACTTAGTTTAGGATTTATTTTACAGGCAATTTTGTAATTAATTTAACTATTTAATAGCTATTGTACCTGGTTAAAATAAATACAAAGTTACCTGTAAAATAAATATAAATACTAAAATAGCTATAATATAATTATAATTTATATTGTAGCTATATTAGGATTTATTTTACAGGTAAGTATAGTATAAATAGGAATAATTTATTTAATAAGAGTTAATTAATTTCGTTAGATTTAAATTATATTTAACTTAGGGGGGTGTTAGTGTTAGGGTTAGACTTAGCTTTAGGGGTTAATACATTTATTAGAATAGCGGTGAGCTCCAGTCAGCAGATTAGGGGTTAATGTTTGAAGTTAGGTGTCGGCGATGTTAGGGAGGGCAGATTAGGGGTTAATACTATTTATTATAGGGTTAGTGAGGCGGATTAGGGGTTAATAATTTTATTATAATAGCGGTGCGGTCCGCTCGGCAGATTAGGGGTTAATAAGTGTAGGCAGGTGGAGGCGACGTTGTGGGGGGCAGACTAGGGGTTAATAAATATAATATAGGGGTCGGCGATGTTAGGGCAGCAGATTAGGGGTACATAGGGATAATGTAAGTAGCGGCGGTTTACGGAGCGGCAGATTAGGGGTTAATAATAATATGCAGGGGTCAGCGATAGCGGGGGCGGCAGATTAGGGGTTAATAAGTGTAAGGTTAGGGGTGTTTAGACTCGGGGTACATGTTAGAGTGTTAGGTGCAGACGTAGGAAGTGTTTCCCCATAGCAAACAATGGGGCTGCGTTAGGAGCTGAACGCGGCTTTTTTGCAGGTGTTAGGTTTTTTTTCAGCTCAAACAGCCCCATTGTTTTCTATGGGGGAATCGTGCACGAGCACGTTTTTGAAGCTGGCCGCTTCTGTAAGCAACTCTGGTATCGAGAGTTGCAGTGGCGTTAAATATGCTCTACGCTCCTTTTTTGGAGCCTAACGCAGCCATTCTGTGGACTCTCAATACCAGAGTTATTTTAAAGGTGCTGCCAGAAAAAAGCCAGCGTTAGCTATGCGGGTCGTTACCGACAAAACTCTAAATCTAGCCGTTAGTGATCTAGAGGTTATACTATTCTATGGATTAGTAGGAGATAGGTAATCGTACGTACATTAGCTAGAGCCAGTATGATCATATAATTATATAAGGTAAGGTATTATATTAACATGAGGATGAAATGAGATAGGATTGAGAGAAATTAGGCAGGTCAATCTTAGGTCTTTTGTTTAACCCCTTAATGACAACTGACGTACCAGGTACGTCATGCAAAAACTAACTGTTAATGACAATAGACGTACCTGGTACGTCAGTTGTCTAACAGAGACATCCTGCAATACCCCTTTACAAGCCTCCGATGCAGAGAGAGCCACTCTGTGGCCCTCTCTGCACCGGTAGTGATGGTGCCGATGGTACCTTTGTCCGGTGGGAGGAGGGAGCGTGTGCGCACGCGTGCACGATGCGCGCGCACGTGCACAATGCGATTAGCCACACTGACACCAATGAAAAAGGAAGGGGAAAAACATTTTTTGGTTTTTTTTACATTTAAAAGGATCTGGGAGGGGGAGGGGGGGGGGGTATTGTGGGGGGGCTGCTACACTACAGAAATAATTAAACATACAAATAAAAGTTAAAAATAAAATTAAAATAGTTTGGTTTGTGGGGCCAAACTGGGTACTGGCAGACAGTTGCCAGTACCCAAGATGGCGGTAATTAGGTAGGGGAGAGGGTTAGAGAGCTGGAGGGGGGGATCAGGGAGGTTGGTGCTAAGGCAGGGGTCCATCACAACTAAAATATTTTATAATTTTTATTTAAAAAAAAAAAAAAAACTCTTTTATTTAGTACTGGCAGACTTTCTGCCAGTACTTAAGATGGCGGTAACAATTGTAGGGTGGGGGAGGGAAGAGAGCTGTTTGGGAGGGATCAGGGGGTGGGATGTGTCAGGTGGGAGGCTGATCTCTAAAATTAACCCTGCAAGCTCCCTACAAGCTACCTAATTTAACCCCTTCACTGCTGGGCATAATTCAAGTGTGGTGAGCAGCAGCATTTAGCGGCCTTCTAATCACCAAAAAGCAACGCCAAAGCCATATAAGTCTGCTATTTCTGAACAAAGGGGATCCCAGAGAAGCTTTTACAACAATTTCTGCCATAATAGCACAAGCTGTTTGTAAATAATTTCAGTGAGAAACCTAAAATTGTGAAAAATGTAAAGTTTTTTTTTTTATTTGCTCGCATTTGGCGGTGAAATGGTGGCATAAAATATACCAAAATGGGCCTAGATCAATACTTGGGGTTGTCTACTACACTACACTAAAGCTAAAATTAACCCTACAAGCTCCCTACAAGCTCCCTAATTAACCCCTTCACTCCTGGGCATAAAACATGTGTGGTGCGCAGCGGCATTTAGCGGCCTTCTAATTACCAAAAAGCAACCACAAAGCCATATAAGTCTGTTATTTCTGAAAAAGGGGATCCCAGAGAAGCATTTACAACCATTTGTGCCATAATTGCAGAAGCTGTTTGTAAATAATTTCAGTGGGAAACCTAAAGTTTGTGACAAAATTTGTGAAAAAGTGAACTTTTTTTTTTTTTAATCGCATTTGGCGGTGAAAGGGTGGCATGAAATATACCAAAATGGGCCTAGATCAATACTTTGGGATGTCTTCTAAAACAAAATATATACATGTCAAGGGATATTCAGGTATTCCTGACAGATATCAGGGTTCCAAAGTAACTAGCACTAATTTTGAAAAAAAGTGGTTTGGAAATAGCAAAGTGCTACTTGTATTTATTGCCCCATAAATTGCAAAAAAAGCAAAGAACATGTAAACATTGGGTATTTCTAAACTCAGGACAAAATTTATAAGCTATTTAGCATGGGTGTTTTTTGGTGATTGTAGATGTGTAACAGATTTTGGGGGTCAAAGTTAGAAAAAGTGTGTTTTTTTCCATTTTTTCCTCATATTTTATCATTTTTTTTTTAGTAAATTATAAGATATGATGAAAATAATGGTATCTTTAGAAAGTCCATTTAATGATGAGAAAATATAATATGTGTGGGTACAGTAAACGAGTAAGAGGAAAATTACAGCTAAACGCAAACACTGCAGAAATGTAAAAATAGCCATTGTCATTAAGGGTAAGAAAATTGAAAAATGGTCCGGTCATTAAGGGGTTAACCTAGAGTATGTGGGCCATAAGGATATATAATGTCTAATAGATAGGTATGAGACCGCATATCATGGGGGAGCTGCTTACTAGTTTGAGTGTCAAACAGAGTTTTTAAGGCACTAATGAAAACTGGCACCCAGTAGTACAGATATGAGGAACCCTACTGCATATTGGCAACTGAAGAATTTAAAAGGAGGTTATAATGGGCTATTATACGTTAGCTCCCTATATGACTTATATGGTTAAGACAGTCATAATACCTTATTAGTCATTTTCAACAGGTCAAATTTGACTGAGGCAAGATCTAACTTAGTGAGCAAGGGGCTTTTTCACTGTATGGATTGGCTAGAAATAACTAATTATACACACAGTATACATGACCAATGTGATCCTCACAGTTAACAAAATAGAACCTCTTATTTTAAACTATAAGCACATGAAATAGTACAACACAGTATGAGAACACCTTGTAAGACACAAACAAGAGAAGTGGCTACAACATCCCTACTATGTATTGTCAGCTAAGCATTCTAGAAGAGGTTATAATGGGTTACCGTGAGGTAGCTCCTTATGTGACAGATATAGTAGAGACATTTATAAAACTTTATTAGCTGTTTTCAACCAATCAAAGTTGACTTTAACAGAATCTGACTTAGTGAGCAAGAGGCCATTCCACTATGTGAATTAGTAAGAAATAGATGTGCTTGCGTTATATATGACTCATTCATAGACAGAAATATGAAAGAACAAACGGAGAGGATTGTTAGCTGAGCCTAAAAGTGGACCTGCATTTCTTTCTGCCCCACGGACATAAACAGATATATAATTATAATGTATACCTTAAGTTTCATAGAACCTGTGTGTGGAGATTTACTAAACTATTAACAATAAGGATTGTGAAAACATTAAAAAAAAGTAGTTATAATAGTCACAAGGGATTTTAGAATTTAATAATATCAACCAAGTCCGTTGTCTTGCGGTATATCCCTCTTCTCAGTGCGCCTTGTTAAGGGCTAAGGAAAAGTCTGGTAGTTACTGGTGTATGTCACTGGATCTGCTATAAGATCTTTCCATGGCATGCTTAGAAGGTCCCATATTAACCAACTCCACACTTATCAAGGGTGTATTGTGGTATTGCAACTTCCGCTATGCCCCTGGCGCTCTGTAAGTCCACTGCAAGGTACTGATTGTTGGCTTCCTCAAGGGAATAACTCACCCGGGCTAGAGAGACTCTTAAGAGGGTTCCTGAGGATGTCTCCAGTATAACAGCTTGGGCAAGAGGTGAAACAGGAATCTGTAGACTCTAAAAAGATCTCGGTGTTGGGAGCGTGGGAGACAATAGAATGCAAGCTCAATCTGATTGGCTGATTGGATCAGCCAATCGGATTGAACTTGATTCTGATTGGCTGATTCCATCAGCCAATCAGAATTTTCCTACCTTAATTCCGATTGGCTGATAGAATCCTATCAGCCAATCGGAATTTGAGGGATGTCATCTTGGATGACGTCCCTTAAACCGTCATTCTTCAGTTGGACGTCGGAGGAAGAAGATTGATCCGCTCTGGAGGTCTTCACGATGGAGGAGGTCTTCACGATGGAGCCGTTCCTCATCGGATGAAGATAGAAGATGCCGCTTGGATCAAGATGGTTGCCGGTCTGGATCGCCTCTTCTTCCCGGATAGGATGAAGACTTTGGAGCCTCTTCTGGACCTCTTCAGCCGCAGGATTATGGATCGCCAGCCCCCGCTTGGGTTGGATGAAGATTTAGGAGCCAGGACCGATCGGTGGTGATACCCGGCGAGGTGAAGATAAGGTAGGAAAATCTTCAGGGGCTTAGTGTTAGGTTTATTTAAGGGGGGTTTGGGTTAGATTAGGGGTATGTGGGTGGTGGGTTGTAATGTTGGGGGGGGGTATTGTATGTTATTTTTTACAGGCAAAAGAGCTGAATTCTTTGGGGCATGCCCCGCAAATGGCCCTTTTAAGGGCTGGTAAGGTAAAAGAGCTTTGAACTTTTGTAATTTAGAATAGGGTAGGGCATTTTTTTATTTTGGGGGTCTTTGTTATTTTATTAGGGGGCTTAGAGTAGGTGTAATTAGTTTATAATTGTTGTAATATTTTTCTAATGTTTGTAAATATTTTTTTATTTTTTGTAACTTAGTTCTTTTTTATTTTTTGTACTTTAGTTAGTTTATTTAATTGTATTTATTTGTAGATATTGTATTTAATTAATTTATTGATAGTGTAGTGTTAGGTTTAATTGTAGATAATTGTAGGTATTTTATTTAATTAATTTATTGCTAGTGTAGTGTTAGGTTTAATTGTAACTTATAGCAAGGGAGTAGAAAGAAGCGCAAAAAGAACCAAGCTTGAGTAATTTATTAAAACAAATAAAACAAATAAACATAAAAAATTACACTCAGGTAAGTGGAAATGATCGTCTGGATTACAAATACATCCGGTGTACAGCGGCACAGGTCAGAGTCCTGCTCAACAAACAAACTGATCCGTCTACGATGGAAAACACAAGCCGGCAGAAACTTGCTCGGCGTCTGACGTCAGTGTGGAGCTGGATTGGAGCGTCCCCCTCTGATGGATCCTTTCTCTGGCCTTACAATCATACAGCAGATGATAGCAAAATAGTCCCAAAGAGCAATATCCCTACGCGTTTCGTTCGGATCTCGGACGAACTTTTTCAAGGGTGATACAAATGTTCAAGAGTTCATACAGAATGCGGTTAGAATAATCAGGCCGTCTTTTATATCTTAGGTGTGAGCGCCCTCTATTGGCCAATATAACACATTTCAACAATTACAATCTTACCATGAATTGACATTTGGATAACATTTAAATGCAATACATATAAAAATTGAATACATTAATAAAAAAACCTAGCAACACTTTAAAAACTTTGACCACATCAAGAATGATTCATTAAAAAATTAATAAATTATTTGTAAAAAGGCTAATTTCCTAATGTTTATATAATCAAAGGTTATACTAAATCACAAATAAAATTGCACATAGAAAAAAATTGCACCTAGAAAAAAACATCAGTAAACATTTCCATAACCATTAATCATACTAATCAAAATGTATAGAGTTGATAAATACATACTAAATACTAAAGACCATATGTACCCCTAACTACGCTAAAAATAGTAAATTCCATAACCAATTTAGAAAATCTAATTAAAAATTATTTTCTAAAATTGTTTCCTAATGAATTCATAATAGTTGGATATAAAAAATAGATAAAAATGATGCATACATATATACACACACACACATATGGACATACATATATACACACATATATACACATATATATATATATATATATATATATATATATATATATACACACACACACACACACATGCACATTTGTAAATACTCAACAAGCGACATCAAAAAATTAATATATAAAATATTATAAAATATTAAAAAGTTAATTCATTCACATATGAGCAGCCAAATCTAGATCTACGTTAAGGCCCCTAGGATGTAAACTCCCAATCTTGTAAATCCAGTAGGTCTCCTGTTGTCTTAAAGCAAGGAGCCTATTGTGTATATTGGTAGGTATCCAATCAATCACTTTTACCTTGAGAGATACTGAGTTACAATTATGTTTTTCTAGGAAGTGAACCGGAATGCTATGTTTAATTGGTTTATCTTCCTTAGCCATTTTAATATTATAATTATTACTAATATATTAATTGATTAATTGTTTAATATTCTTTCATACAAGTGAGTCAGGTGGGTTTATTATACTATGGCTGATAATGCTGAAAGCAATTTTGGTGATTACTCCACTAGACAAACTAGACAAAGGTCACTAAATTTACTTAATTTAGATGTAGATATTAATTTATCCAAGGATGACCCAAATGATTTATTTAGAAAATTGGAAAAGTTACTTCAACAGGATTCAAAGGATTGGCAGGATCTGATCCTATTGGATAATTATATTCTTCATGATGTAGTCCCTAGAGGGTTAAGATTATTCAAATATCCATCTTTTGACCTTGAAGAGGTAGAATATACTTCAGAATGGGAAAGTGCATTACATGAATGTTCTATTAAACTCATTAAAATATTAATCAAATACCGTGAATATAAATTAGCAAAAACAAAAACTGAAATTGATGAGATTATTCCCAAGATACAGCCCTTTAAATCTGAAGAAAAATGGATAACTAGGAATGACAATATTCAGTCAAGACTTTCTGTTCTAGAAAAAGAATTACAAAATAAAAAATTATCCAAATTGAATAGGGATTTAATTGATTATAAGGAAGATAAGGTATATACATTTAAAGATAAAATCCTCAAATTTAACGTTAAACCACTATTCAAGGAATCTGTAAAAATTAATAAAGAGGCCAATTTTGGTAATGGGTATAATTACAATAGTTCCACCAATCAACATAAGGTTAATACTGATATTAATGTATCTAACAAGGGACAAACTAATGATTTTAATCAGAATGACAACTTTGTCCAAAGAACTCCTTATAATAGCACATGGAGACCCAATAATAGAAATATTAATACTGACAGAACGTATAGGGCCCCCAACTCTAATAGTAATGGTGATAATTATCGTTATAATTATAGTAATACCAAACCCCATTATGCAACAAACTATGGTAATAATGACAACTGGAGAAGGGATTATAGACCCCAAAATATCCAAGAACCTGAGTCAAGATTTTCAGGTGAGAATGGTCCTTGGAGAAGAGATATAAGGTCACCCAATACTAATAAACATGATTCAAGACGTGCAGGTATGAACATAGAACAAGATAGAAATCATTTGAATCGTTTTACACATGAAAATAGATATCAAATTCTTGATCAAGACACTTATAGAGCATATGCCAATCCCCCTTGGGAGAACCAAGGGGCAAGACCTAAGGAAGATTTAAGAAAGGAACCTAGAGAAAAACCAGCTAGTGTTTTTTTAGATGTGAACAGGCCCAGAGGGCAGATGACACAGGACCAACCAAACTTGGAGAGAATAGTGGAAGAGGGACAGGGTCTAGGAAGGAGAATATTAACATCAAAGAAAAGATCATTAGAACAAGAAGGGGAACTAGAGGAGGACACAGATTGCAGGCAAGTAGAAAGAAGGCCGAGATATTAGAAGAGAAAAAATCCACAATTATCAATTTGTCTAGCGTCATCTTAGATAATACTGATATTAACCTGCTAAGTAAGGGGCTAAATTTTGCACCAAAGGCTCCACCAAACAAATTTGAAGTGTTTATCGATGTCCAAAAGTTTATCCGTAAATTAACTTTGAAGCGCTATTTTCTTAAAAATCCATGCAATAGAAGTAATTACAACACAGAATATTTGGAATGTAAAGATCTAGATACTTTAAAAATCTTGCCTAATTTAGAACAAGAAAGTAACATTTCCCAATCCGCAAGTGAGGAACCTCTATCACCTCTGAATCCTCTAGAGTTATCAATTTATGAAGAAGAGCCAACCATTATTCATTCTCTTTTTAAGAACAAATCCAATTTTTACCCCATAGGGACTCAGGGGGATCAAATCCCCGTTTTCTGTAAATTAGTCATAGATGATCTGGAAAAGCCTTTTACTCATCCAAAAGGATCACTAAACAAATACTCTGACAATCTCACCACCCTTGAACGTAAAGCTTTAAAGAGTTTAACAGACAACCACAACATTGTCATTAGGAGTGCGGACAAGGGTTGTGGGATTGTCATTCAGGACCGGGAAATATACTTAAAAGAAGATCATCGTTTATTGAATGATAAAACTACTTATTCCATTTTGGATAGGGATCCCATGGTAGGATATATAAGGGATTTGAAATATTTGTTATGTGAGGCCAAAGATAAGACTATCCTGAATTCCGATGAATATGCTTTTCTTTTTGTAAGTTCCCCTAAAATTGCAGGGTTTTACCACCTTCCTAAGGTCCATAAGGACCTTATTAATCCCCCAGGTAGGCCCATAGTTTCTGGCATTGACTCTTTATGTAGTCATCTATCACAATATGTGGATTTTTTTCTACAGCCCATTGTACAGAAAACTAGGGCCTACCTGAGGGATAGTACACAGGTTATTACAAACTTTGAAGGTGTCCCCTGGGAAAATGATTATTGGTTTATTACATGTGACGTAACGTCCCTATATACCTGTATCCCCCACGATCAGGGTAGCAAAGCAATATATGCAGAATTACTCAGATGGAATATACCAAAAGATCATATAGATTTTATTTTTAAATCAATAGTTTTTATTCTCGAGCATAATTATTTTTTGTTCGAGAGGAAATTCTATAAGCAGACCAAAGGGACCGCAATGGGGACCACTTTTGCGCCCTCTTACGCAAATCTATATGTCAATGATTTCGAAAATTGTCCTATATGGTACAATAATCCATTTTATAAAAACATTATTAAATTTCATCGCTACATCGATGATGTGATCATTTTGTGGAAAGGAGGTGAATCAGACATTGATGAATTTATAAAGTATATGAATAATAACAATCATAATTTAGTTTTTACTGCGAACATATCAAAAGTCAAAATGGAATTTTTGGATCTTATGCTATACATAGACACTAATAATCAAATTGCTGTTACTAATTTTAGAAAGCCAACAGAGAAAAATAGTTACATTGAAGCCTCTAGTGGCCACAAGAAAAGTTGGATCACGAACGTACCATATGGTCAATACCTTAGAATTCTGAGGCGGCCATTCTTGATAAGAAATTCAGGGAAAAGGGCTATAAGGTTGATAATCTAGAGACAGCGAAAAATAGGGCTCTGAATACCAATAGGTTGGACCTACTTAACAAATCCAGAATACCAAAGGAAAAGGGAAAGGGAGAGTCTGACACCCCGAGATGTATTACCAGGTATAGTGAAGGGGCCACTACCATTCAACGTTTGCTAAGGAAACATTGGGTTATCCTAAAAACTGACCCTATTTTAGGAGATACTCTGGCAGATGAACCTCAGGTGGTTTTTAAAAGAGGGAAGAACCTCAAAAATTTGTTGGCTCCCAGTAGATTGAGGGATCCAACACCACAAGTGGACAACAGTCGTAACTGGCTAACCACTAAGAAGGGAACTTTTAGGTGCATGAAACCCATCTGCAATATGTGTAGTCATGTCGATAATTCAACTAGCTTTACAAACTGGGATGGTACACAGAAATTTAATATTAAATATAGGACATCCTGTGATACCAATTTTGTGGTTTATCTGATTAGCTGTGGGTGTGGCCTACTTTATGTAGGACGCACAAAAAGGAAAATAAGAACCAGGGTCAATGAATACACATTTATAATATTATAATATTAAAATGGCTAAGGAAGATAAACCAATTAAACATAGCATTCTGGTTCACTTCCTAGAAAAACATAATTGTAACTCAGTATCTCTCAAGGTAAAAGTGATTGATTGGATACCTACCAATATACACAATAGGCTCCTTGCTTTAAGACAACAGGAGACCTACTGGATTTACAAGATTGGGAGTTTACATCCTAGGGGCCTTAACGTAGATCTAGATTTGGCTGCTCATATGTGAATGAATTAACTTTTTAATATTTTATAATATTTTATATATTAATTTTTTGATGTCGCTTGTTGAGTATTTACACATGTGCATGTTTGTGTGTGTGTATATATATATATATATATATATATATATATATATATATGTGTGTGTGTATATATGTATGTCCATATGTGTGTGTGTGTATATATGTATGCATAATTTTTATCTATTTTTTATATCCAACTATTATGAATTCATTAGGAAACAATTTTAGAAAATTATTTTTAATTAGATTTTCTAAATTGGTTATGGAATGTACTATTTTTAGCGTAGTTAGGGGTACATATGGTCTTTAGTATTTAGTATGTATTTATCAACTCTATACATTTTGATTAGTATGATTAATGGTTATGGAAATGTTTACTGATGTTTTTTTCTAGGTGCAATTTTTTTCTATGTGCAATTTTTTTCTATGTGCAATTTTATTTGTGATTTAGTATAACATTTGATTATACAAACATTAGGAAATTAGCCTTTTTACAAATAATTTATTAATTTTTTAATGAATCATTCTTGATGTGGTCAAAGTTTTTAAGTGTTGCTAGGTTTTTTTATTAATGTATTCAATTTTTATATGTATTGCATTTAAATGTTATCCAAATGTCAATTCATGGTAAGATTGTAATTGTTGAAATGTGTTATATTGGCCAATAGAGGGCGCTCACACCTAAGATATAAAAGACGGCCTGATTATTCTAACCGCATTCTGTATGAACTCTTGAACATTTGTATCACCCTTGAAAAAGTTTGTCCGAGATCCGAACGAAACGCGTAGGGATATTGCTCTTTGGGACTATTTTGCTATCATCTGCTGTATGATTGTAAGGCCAGAGAAAGGATCCATCAGAGGGGGACGCTCCAATCCAGCTCCACACTGACATCAGACGCCGAGCCAGGTTCTGCCGGCTTGTGTTTTCCATCGTAGATGGATCAGTTTGTTTGTTGAGCAGGACTCTGACCTGTGCCGCTGTACACCGGATGTATTTGTAATCCAGACAATCATTTCCACTTATCTGAGTGTAAGTTTTTATGTTTATTTGTTTTATTTGTTTAATAAATTACTCAAGCTTGGTTCTTTTTGCGCTTCTTTCTACTCCCTTGCTATAGCTGTTCCATTATCCGGGTGATTAGAAGAAAGATCATCCAAAGAGAAGCTGCATCAACCTGGGTAATTGTGCTATATTACCGCTAAGGACTTGAAAAACGTTTTTTCCTGTGCCTTTTCATGGACATTTTGGTAACTGGTTTATTTCATTTTATGTACTAACATTGTTATTATCTTATGGATTGTGTGTATATATATATATATATTTTTATAAGAATTTGCTCAATATTGGATACGTTGTTACATATTCCTGTATGTGGGGTTTTTGTCAATATACTTAATTATTATTATTATTATTATTAATATATTGAATAGGAAATTGTGGGCTGTTTTAGCGCAGATATATTTTTTAGATGTTAATTGTAACTTAGGTTAGGATTTATTTTACAGGTAATTTTGTAATTATTTTAACTAGGTAGCTATTAAATAGTTCTTAACTATTTAATAGCTATTGTACCTGGTTAAAATAATTACAAAGTTGCCTGTAAAATAAATATTAATCCTAAAATAGCTAAGATATGATTATAATTTATATTGTAGCTATATAAGGATTTATTTTACAGGTAAGTATTTTAATTTAAATAGGAATAATTTATTTAATAAGACTTAATTTATTTCGTTAGATAAAAATTATATTTAACTTAGGGGGGTTTTAGTGTTAGGGTTAGAATTAGCTTAAGGTGTTAAACAATTTATTAGAGTAGCTGTGAGCTCCGATCGGCAGATTAGGGGTTAATACTTGAAGTTAGCTGTCGGCGATGTTAGGGAGGGCAGATTAGCGGTTAATACTATTTATTATAGGGTTATTGAGGCGGGAGTGAGGCGGATTAGGGGTTAATACATTTATTATACTAGCGGTGAGCTCCGGTCGGCAGATTAGGGGTTAATAATTGTAGGTAGGTGGCGGCGACTTTGTGGGTGCAGATTAGGGGTTAATAAATATAATATAGGGGTCGGCGGTGTTAGGGGCAGCAGATTAGGGGTACATAAGTATAACGTAGGTGGCGGTCGGCACATTAGGGGTTAAAAAAAGGTAATCGAGTGGCGGCGATGTGGGGGGACCTCGGTTTAGGGGTACATAGGTAGTTTATGGGTGTTAGCGTACTTTAGAGCACAGTAGTTAAGAGCTTTATAAACCGGCGTTAGCCCAGAAAGCTCTTAACTACTGACTTTTTTCTGCGGCTGGAGTTTTGTCATTAGATTTCTAATGCTCACTTCAGCCACGACTCTAAATACCGGCGTTAGAAAGATCCCATTGAAAAGATAGGATACGAAAATGACGTAAGGGGATCTGCGGTATGGAAAAGTCGCGGCTGGAAAGTGAGCGTTAGACCCTTTAATGACTGGCTCCAAATACCAGAGGGCAGTAAAAACCAGCGTTAGGAGCCTCTAACGCTGGTTTTCACGGCTACCACCCAACTCTAAATCTAGGCCTAAGTGAGCTAGAGGTTATACTATTCTATGGATTAGTAGGAGATAGGTAACCGTACGTACATTAGCTAGAGCCAGTATGATCATATAATTATAGAAGGTAAGGTATTATATTAACATGAGGATGAAATGAGATAGGATTGAGAGAAATTAGGCAGGTCAATCTTAGGTCTTTTGTTTAACCTAGAGTATGTGGGCCATAAGGATGTATAATGTCTAATAGATAAGTATGAGACCACATATCATGGGGGAGCTGCTTACTAGTTTGAGTGTCAAACAGAGTTTCTAAGGCACTAATTAAAACTGGCACCCAGTAGTACAGATATGAGGAACCCTACTGCATATTGGCAACTGAACATTTAAAAGGAGGTTATAATGGGCTATTAAACGTTAGCTCCCTATATGACTTATATGGTTAAGACAGTCATAATACCTTATTAGTCATTTTCAACAGGTCAAATTTGACTGAGGCAAGATCTAACTTAGTGAGCAAGGGGCTTTTTCACTGTATGGATTGGCTAGAAATAACTAATTATACACACAGTATACATGACCAATGTGGTCCTCACAGTTAACAAAATAGAACCTCTTATTTTAAACTATAAGCACATGAAATAGTACAACACAGTATGAGAACACCTTGTAAGACACAAACAAGAGAAGTGGCTACAACATCCCTACTATATATTGTCAGCTAAGCATTGTAGAAGAGGTTATAATGGGTTACCGTGAGGTAGCTCCTTATGTGACAGATATAGTAGAGACATTTATAAAACCTTATTAGATGTTTTCAACCAATCAAAGTTGACTTTAACAGAATCTGACTTAGTGAGCAAGAGGCCATTCCACTATGTGAATTAGTAAGAAATAGATGTGCTTGCGTTATATATGACTCATTCATAGACAGAAATATGAAAGAACAAACGGAGAGGATTGTTAGCTGAGCCTAAAAGTGGACCTGCATTTCTTTCTGCCCCACGGACATAAACAGATATATAAATATAATGTATACCTTAAGTTTCATAGAACCTGTGTGTGGAGATTTACTAAACTATTAACAATAAGGATTGTGAAAACATTAAAAAAAAGTAGTTATAACAGTCACAAGGGATTTTAGAATTTAATAATATCAACCAAGTCCGTTGTCTTGCGGTATATCCCTCTTCTCAGTGCGCCTTGTTAAGGGATAAGGAAAAGTCTGGTAGTTACTGGTGTATGTCACTGGATCTGCTATAAGATCTTTCCATGACATGCTTAGAAGGTCCCATATTAACCAACTCCACACTTATCAAGGGTGTATTGTGGTATTGCAACTTCCGCTATGCCCCTGGCGCTCTGTAAGTCCACTGCGAGGTACTGATTGTTGGCTTCCTCAAGGGAATAACTCACCCGGGCTAGAGAGACTCTTAAGAGGGTTCCTGAGGATGTCTCCAGTATAACAGCTTGGGCAAGAGGTGAAACAGGAATCTGTAGACTCTAAAAAGATCTCGGTGTTGGGAGCGTGGGAGACATGTCTAAGTCAGCCTCTATCTGCTCACAGGAAGTCCACTTACCCTGCTCCAGAAGATTGTCCGCATCCTCAAAAGTAAGGATCATGGGGGAGCTGGAGGCATACACAGTTACACTCTGTGTTGTTGCGAAGTGCCTTTCAGTATGCGGTTGTACCGCAGGATATGGTATATCTCGTGACCGTTCCACAGGTGTCTCTGCTTGTTTGGTTTGGAGGCTTAGGTCATCCTCCTCCACGCTTGGCAAGCAGACACTGGCAGCAAGCTGTCTAAATCTTAAGTCCATCAGCCATCCTAGATCCTCAAGAAGCGCCACTGCTGTGGTCAGATCCTCCTCCATAGTCTCCGGTGTCAAGACTGTTAGAGCACGGTTAGACAAAAGGGACATTGTAGAGGCAGATGGAGTTCTCTCTTGTAAGTAGTAAAGCTATATAGCTGAGTAAAGCCTCAGGTCCAATCGCTCCGGGGATTTTAGGGTGGGGAAAATGCGGATATCCGCGTCTTAGGCCTCTATTCAATGTCCATCAGCTGATAATCGCCCATTGAAGCTGTTGCGCGGCGAAAAATAAATATATTTTTGTAGTTAATAATTTCAAAAAGCCATATATAGTTGCTCTGGGTGGATTATGAATAGTTCCCAAGATAAATATTGGATTAAGATGCCCTCTTACAGAGCTTTAGAATTTCCAAACCGTCATGGCTGCTGCTTGGCCATGCCCCCAGGAACAATATTTTAAGAACAATATATGCAAACAATTAAAATAAGAACAATATCTAAAAAATCTATAAAATTAGAAGTGCATTTCTTGATAGGAGTACAATGCAAGTTTAAAATAATGTCTCTTAGAATGGTGGTTAAATAACCATAAACAGGACCTTAATAGACTAGGAGCACAAACAATCCTTTTGCGAGGATGAGCAGTTATATCTTTCAACAACCGCTAATGAAAGAACAAGGATAAAAAAGTGTTGATTTTGATGAGTTTGCAGGTTAGGTGGAGAACGTAGATCATGTAATTCACTTCAGAGTGTGTCCTAGGAGGAAAGAGTGACAGCTGAGTCAGCTCACAATCCAAATCTTCGGATTGGTGGGTTACTATAAGCAATAGCTTCAACAGACAGCATCTGTAATTGAGTGCTGCAATTCCAACAGACAGCGTCTGTGTGTGTTTTGATATTCCAGAAAGACACCGTTTGATTGATAGTTTTCCACAGGTGATGAAGCACAGACAACGTCTGTGTAAAACAATGGATTTCCTGACAGACAGTGTCTGTTCTAAGTTCAAGTCAAACAATGGATTTCCTGACAGACAGTGTCTGTTCTAAGTTCAAGTCAAACAATGGATTTCCTGACAGACAGTGTCTGTTCTAAGTTCAAGTAAACTGCGAGATCCTGCCAATCACTAACGGCTAGATTTAGAGTTCTGCGGCCAAAAGGGTGCGTTAGCTACGCTGGCTTTTTTTTTCCCGCACCTTTTAAATACCGCTGGTATTTAGAGTTCACAGAAGGGCTGCGTTAGGCTCCAAAAAGGGAGCGTAGAGCATATTTACCGCCACTGCAACTCTAAATTCCAGCGGTGCTTACGGACGCGGCCAGCTTCAAAAACGTGCTCGTGCCCGATTTCCCCATAGGAAACAATGGGGCTGTTTGAGGTGCAAAAAAGCAGTGTTCAGCTCCTAACGCAGCTACATTGTTTCCTATGGGGAAACACTTCCTAAGTCTGCACCTAACACCCTAACATGAACCCCGAGTCTAAACACCCCTAACTTTACACTTATTAACCCCTAATCTGCCACCCCCGCTATCGCTGACCCCTGCATATTATTATTAACCCCTAATCTGCCGCTCCGTACACTGCCGCAACCTACATTATACCTATTTACCCCTAATCTGCTGCCCCTAACACCGCCGACCCCTGTATTATATTTATTAACCCCTAATCTGCCACCCCCGCTATCGCTGACACCTGCATATTATTATTAACACCTAATCTGCCGCTCCGTACACCGCCGCAACCTACGTTATCCCTATGTACCCCTAATCTGCTGCCCCCAACGTCGCCTCCACCTACCTACAATAATTAACCCCCAATCTGCCGACCGGATCTCACTGCTACTATAGTAAATGTATTAACCCCTAAAGCTAAGTCTAACCCTAACACTAACACCCCCCTAAGTTAAATATAATTTTTATCTAACAAAATAAATTAACTCTTATTAAATAAATTAATCCTAATTAAAGCTAAATACTTACCTGTAAAATAAACCCTAATATAGCTACAATATAAATTATAATTATATTGTAGCTATTTTAGGATTAATATTTATTTTACAGGTAACTTTGTAATTATTTTAACCAGGTACAATAGCTATTAAATAGTTAATAACTATTTAATAGCTACCTAGTTAAAATAATTACAAAATTACCTGTAAAATAAATCCTAACCTAAGTTACAATTAAACCTAACACTACACTATCAATAAATTAATTAAATAAAATACCTACAATTATCTACAATTAAACCTAACACTACACTATCAATAAATTAATTAAATAAAATACCTACAATTAAATACAATTAAATAAACTAACTAAAGTACAAAAAATAAAAAAGAACTAAGTTACAAAAAATAAAATAATATTTACAAACATTAGAAAAATATTACAACAATTTTAACCCCTTAACGACCGACGACGTATGCCATACGTCCTCAAAAAAAAAGCACTTAACGACCGAGGACGTATGGCATACGTCGTCGGTTTAACAGAGCACTGGAAGCGATCGAAATCGCTTCCAGCTGCTCTAACAGTATTGCAGGCTTGCCTTGAGGTCTAGGCATCCTGCAATACTGTTCCCGAGTGCCGGGACCGGATTGATCACTCCCCCACGAGTGATCACTTCCGGTTTCGCTCCACGTGGAGCCCGGCAGTGTTTCAGAGCATCGGAAGCGATCGGACAGGCTTCCGATGCTCTGCTTGTGTGCTAAGTGCCTCGGTGGGTCGAGGCACTTAGTTAGTTGTAAAATAAAAGTTAAAAATTAAAAAAAACGAATAAAATAAAAAAAAAAGCCCTAAATAGCCCCCCCCTCCCCCTTCACTAGGCATCCAAGATGGCGATGCCCAGTGCATCATGGGGCCTCTGAGGGTGTCCCTAGCCTGCATCATCATAGGGGCAAGCTAGGGTCACCCAATCTGAGCCTCCCACCCTAAAAAAAAAAATAATAATAAAATACCCCATTTGTCTGATCATGTCAATATTTGTAAATATTGACTATGATCAGTGTGGATCTCCCTCCCTCTCCTCACTTGCCATTTTGTTGGAGAGAGAGAGAGACCTGTATTTAGCAGAGAGAGAGATTTATTTCTTTTATTTGTTAAAAAATATAGAACCAAAGGCTCTTTTCAGAGCCATTAACCCCTAGCTTGCCAGTGATCACTATATATCACTGGCAGTAACATAGGTGCACTTTTTTTTTGCTGCATTTTGCTGTCTGTGCGTTTTTTTAGGGGTTAATTTTGTTGTTGTAATTTTTTAAAAACCCAAAGGCTCTTTTCAGAAACATTTAGTTAATTTAATTTTCAGAGCCATTAACCCCTAGCTTGCCAGTGATCGCTATATATCACTGGCAGTAGCAAAGGTGCACTTTTTTTTTTGCTGCATTTTGCTGTCTGTGCATTTTTTTAGGGGTTAATTTTGTTGTTGTAATTTTTTAAAAACCCAAAGGCTCTTTTCAGAAACATTTAGTTAATTTAATTTAATTTTCAGAGCCATTAACCCCTAGCTTGCCAGTGATCGCTATAAATCACTGGCAGTAGCATAGCTGTACTTTTTTGCTAGTTAATTTAGTTAATTAATTTAGTTAATTTAATTTAATTTTCAGAGCCATTAACCCCTAGCTTGCCAGTGATCGCTATAAATCACTGGCAGTTGCATAGCTGTACTTTTTTGCTGTCTGTGCATTTTTTTAGGGGTTAATTTTGTTGTTGTAATTTTTTAAAAACCCAAAGGCTCTTTTCAGAAACATTTAGTTAATTTAATTTAATTTTCAGAGCCATTAACCTCTAGCTTGCCAGTGATCGCTATAAATCACTGGCAGTAGCATAGCTGTACTTTTTTGCTAGTTAATTTAGTTAATTAATTTAGTTAATTTAATTTTTTTTAGTAATTGTTTTCTGTGATACAAAAATGTCACAGAAAAGATATAGTGCTGAGGAGGCGTATGCCATCCTTGCGTCAGAGTCAGATGCCTCTATTTCTGACTCAGACCCCAATTTTGACCCTGCCATGTGCTCAGATACATCACTAGATGCAGTCTCAACTGATAGTGATGTATCTGTGGCTGCTAGCCCCCCTGCCAGCCCCCCTGCCAGCCCCCCTGCTAGCCCCCCTGCCAGAAGGAGGCGTGTTGCTGCCATTGCTGCTGAAGAGTGGGTAACGCCTCATCTTCAGAGGCCAGATATCCCACCCTTCACAGCAAATGCTGGCATAAATATAGATGTGGCAGGTTTTAGCCCCCAGCAGTTTCTGGAAGTGTTTCTGGGCGATGATATATTGGGGAACATTGTCGCCCAAACTAATTTATATGCCCATCAGTTCCGTGCTGCAAAGCCTGGAACATATTTGGCAAAGCAGCAATGGGCCCCCATCAATGTGCCAGAATTCAAAAAATTCTGGGCATTGACTATGCTGATGGGCATCATAAAGAAACCCTCCATTCGCTCCTACTGGAGTACTAGCCCCATCTGCTCTACCCCCATTTTCTCCCAGACTATGTCGAGGAAGAGGTATGAAATGATTCTGCATTTCATGCACTTCAGCGACAACAGCCTGTGCCCCCCTAGGGAGCATCCCCAATTTGACAGGCTGTATAAAATCCGCCCCCTGATAACCCACTTTTCTGCCAGGTTTGCAGAGGCTTATACACCTGGAAGGAATATATGCGTTGATGAATCCCTAATGAAGTATAAGGGAAGGCTGGGATTCAAGCAGTATATTCCTTCCAAACGCTCCAGATATGGGGTAAAGGTGTATAAGCTCTGTGACAGCGAGACTGGGTATACTCAGGCCTTCCGGGTGTATGAGGGAAAGGATAGCCACCTTGACCCTCCAGGTTGCCCAGAACATATGGGAACCACTGGCAAGATTGTCTGGGACCTGATATTACCCCTAATGAACAAAGGGTATCACTTGTACTTAGACAATTTTTATACAAGTGTCCTTTTGTTCAAGCTACTGTATTGCTTTGATACAGTAGCTTGCGGTACAATTAAAAAGAACCGCGCAGGTTTCCCAGGACAGCTTGTACGCACCCGGCTACGAAGGGGGGAGACCTCAGCTCTGCGCCAAGAGGAGCTGTTGGCACTGAAGTACAGAGACAAGAAGGATGTATACCTTCTTACCACCATCCACACAGAGAGGACGGTGGCGGTTTCTGTACGTGGCAGAGCTGAGATCATAAGGAAGCCAGTGTGCATCAAGTCTTATAACCGGCATATGGGTGGGGTTGATCTGGCTGATCAGCTGCTGCAGCCCTACCTAATTATGCGGAAGACAAGGGCCTGGTACAAAAAGGTTGCAATTTACCTAATGCAGATTGCAACCCACAACGCTTTTTTGTTGTTCAAAAAAGCAAACCCCAGAGTTAAAAAGACTTTTTTACAGTTTCAGCTCCAGATTATTACGGGGATTTTGTACCATGATGCACCTGCTCCCCGGGCGGTGATGGGAGAGAGCAGAGTTGGGGCTACCCATTTTATTTTTAAAATCCCCCCTACTGCCACAAAGCAGAAACCACAAAAAAAATGCAGAGTCTGTACCAAGAGGGGGAAGAGAAGGGACACCATATATTACTGTCCTGATTGCCCTGGACAGCCTGCACTCTGCATTGGGGACTGCTTCAAGCGGTACCATACAATGGTCAATTTTTAAAAAAATAAATACATTTGCTGTTACATATATATATATTTTTTTTGGTTATGTTTACAGTTAGATGTTTTTTTGTTTTTTTTACTTTTACTGTGCCAGATTTTTACATTTCACTACTCTATTGTTTTCTAAAATTGGGCCTGTTTTTTTTTTAACCAAAACCCCTGTCAAACCTATGCATGGGGGACATAGGTGTTCTCAGGGTGCCTTGCAGAAAACAACCTGAAGTATGTTTTTGTAATAACTTACAACGGTCTCTCCTAAATTATAGTCAAAAAGCAATGTGTCTGTAAAAATGAAAATTGAAAAATTACCACCATACACTTTCTCCAATTTTTTGGGCTAAAACGGTTGCTTCAAAGGCATCAAAGCACACCATATACAATACCTTGGGGTGTCAACATTTAAAAAATATACACTTTGAATGCAATAAATAAAAGTGGGGTATGCGATAGGCCCCAAACTAAAGATAGGCCTATCAGAAGAAATACTCTCATTTTTAATAACTAAAATCACAAGTCATAAAATTGTAACATAACCTTCCCAAAATCCTGGCAAACCTATGCATGGGGGGCATAGGTGTACTCAGGGTGCCTTGCAGAAAACAACCTGAAGTATTCTTTTGCAATAACTTACAACAATCTCTCCTAAATCATAGTCAAAAAGCAATGTGTCTGTAAAAATGAAAATTGAAAAATTACCACCATATACTTTCTCCAATTTTTTGGGCTAAAACGGTTGCTTCAAAGGCATCAAAGCACACCATATACAATACCTTGGGGTGTCAACATTTAAAAAATATACACTTTGAATGCAATAAATAAAAGTGGGGTATGTGATAGGCCCCAAACTAAAGATAGGCCTATCAGAAGAAATACTCTCATTTTTAATAACTAAAATCATGTAACATAACCTTCCCAAAATCCTGGCAAACCTATGCATGGGGGGCATAGGTGTACTCAGGGTGCCTTGCAGAAAACAACCTGAAGTATTCTTTTGCAATAACTTACAACAGTCTCTCCTAAATCATAGTAAAAAAGCAATGTGTCTGTAACAATGAAAATTGAAAAATTACCACCATATACTTTCTCCAATTTTTTGGGCTAAAACGGTTGCTTCAAAGGCATCAAAGCACACCATATACAATACCTTGGGGTGTCAACATTTAAAAAATATGCACTTTGAATGTAATAAATAAAAGTGGGGTATGTGATAGGCCCCAAACTAAAGATAGGCCTATCAGAAGAAATACTCTCATTTTTAATAACTAAAATCACAAGTCATAAAATTGTAACATAACCTTCCCAAAATCCTGGCAAACCTATGCATGGGGGGCATAGGTGTACTCAGGGTGCCTTGCAGAAAACAACCTGAAGTATTCTTTTGCAATAACTTACAACAATCTCTCCTAAATCATAGTCAAAAAGCAATGTGTCTGTAAAAATGAAAATTGAAAAATTACCACCATATACTTTCTCCAATTTTTTGGGCTAAAACGGTTGCTTCAAAGGCATCAAAGCACACCATATACAATACCTTGGGGTGTCAACATTTAAAAAATATACACTTTGAATGCAATAAATAAAAGTGGGGTATGTGATAGGCCCCAAACTAAAGATAGGCCTATCAGAAGGAATACTCTCATTTTTAATAACTAAAATCATGTAACATAACCTTCCCAAAATCCTGGCAAACCTATGCATGGGGGGCATAGGTGTACTCAGGGTGCCTTGCAGAAAACAACCTAAAGTATTCTTTTGCAATAACTTACAACAGTCTCTCCTAAATCATAGTAAAAAAGCAATGTGTCTGTAACAATGAAAATTGAAAAATTACCACCATATACTTTCTCCAATTTTTTGGGCTAAAACGGTTGCATCAAAGTCATCAAACCACTCCATGTATAATACCTTGGGGGGTCAACTTTTTAAATATAATCACATTTATGGAAAACAAATAAATTGGGGTATGTTAAAAGACCCCCAAAAAAAGACGATAGGCAAAGAAAATATGTTAAATGTGAAAAAAAATCACAAACACATGTCAGACATTTGGCATTGCACCGCCCAAACAAGCCACCAAACCTATGCATAGGTGGTATCACTGAACTCAGGAGATGTTGGTGACCACATATTGGTGTCTTCTTTGGTAGTAACACATAACAGGAGCTGTGAATCCATGTCTAAAGTACAATGTATGTGAAAAATAACACAAAGAAATGAATGCCCAATAGTTTGACAAAGACTAGTGGTTGAATTAGTGTATGGAAAGTGTTAAAACACCTGCATTTGAAATACCCTAGGATGTCTACTTTTCAAAAATATATGGTTTTATGGGGGTAAATTACATTGGCCGGCTTCAGAAATGTCTTAAATAGAACATGGGTGCATGGGATGTGAAAATGGGAAGTGTAAAAAATGGAATGCGCTTCCTAAAAATAAGGCCTTCTAGCCCCCAGAGAACCCAACACACCTATACATGGGTGGTATCACTGTACTCAGGAGATGTTGTTGAACACATATTGAGGTGTTTTTTGGCAGTAAACACATAACAGGAACTGAGAATCCATGCCTAAAGTACAATGTGTGTGAAAAATAACACAAAAAAATGACTACCCAAAAGTTTGACAAAGACTGGTGGTTAAATAAGTTCATGGAAAGTGTGAAAATACCAGCATTTCAAATACCCTAGGGTGTCTACTTCTCAAAAATATATGGTTTTATGGGGGTAAATTTCATTGACCGGCTTCAGAAATGTCCCAAATAGGACATGGGTGCATGATGACCGATGTGAAAATTCCAAGTTGAAAAACTGGAATGTGCTTCCTAAAAATAAGGCCTTCTAGCCCCCAGAGAACCCAACACACCTATACATGGGTGGTATCACTGTACTCAGGAGATGTTGTTGAACACATATTGAGGTGTTTTTTGGCAGTAAACACATAACAGGAACTGAGAATCCATGCCTAAAGTACAATGTGTGTGAAAAATAACACAAAAAAATGACTACCCAAAAGTTTGACAAAGACTGGTGGTTAAATAAGTTCATGGAAAGTGTGAAAATACCAGCATTTCAAATACCCTAGGGGGTCTACTTCTCAAAAATATATGGTTTTATGGGGGTAAATTTCATTGACCGGCTTCAGAAATGTCCCAAATAGGACATGGGTGCATGATGACCGATGTGAAAATTCCAAGTTGAAAAACTGGAATGCGCTTCCTAAAAATAAGGCCTTCTAGCCCCCAGAGAACCCAACACACCTATACATGGGTGGTATCACTGTACTCAGGAGATGTTGTTGAACACATATTGAGGTGTTTTTTGGCAGTAACACATAAAAGGAACTGAGAATCCATGCCTAAAGTACAATGTGTGTGAAAAATAACACAAAAAAATGACTACCCAAAAGTTTGACAAAGACTGGTGGTTGAATTAGTGCATGGAAAGTGTTAAAATACAAGCATTTGAAATACCCTAGGGTGTCTACTTTTCAAAAATATATGGTTTGATGGGGGTAAATTCCATTGACCAGCTTCAGAAATGTCCCAAATAGGACATGGGTGCATGATGACCGATGTGAAAATTCCAAGTTGAAAAACTGGAATGCGCTTCCTAAAATTAAGGCCTTTTAGCCCCCAGAGAACCCGACACACCTATACATGGGTGGTATCACTGTACTCAGGAGATGTTGTTGAATACATATTGAGGTTTTTTTTGGCAGTAACACATAACAGGAACTGAGAATCCATGCCTAAAGTACAATGTGTGTGAAAAATAACACAAAAAAATGACTACCCAAAAGTTTGACAAAGACTGGTGGTTAAATAAGTTCATGGAAAGTGTGAAAATACCAGCATTTCAAATACCCTAGGGGGTCTACTTCTCAAAAATATATGGTTTTATGGGGGTAAATTTCATTGACCGGCTTCAGAAATGTCCCAAATAGGACATGGGTGCATGATGACCGATGTGAAAATTCCAAGTTGAAAAACTGGAATGCGCTTCCTAAAAATAAGGCCTTCTAGCCCCCAGAGAACCCAACACACCTATACATGGGTGGTATCACTGTACTCAGGAGATGTTGTTGAACACATATTGAGGTGTTTTTTGGCAGTAACACATAAAAGGAACTGAGAATCCATGCCTAAAGTACAATGTGTGTGAAAAATAACACAAAAAAATGACTACCCAAAAGTTTGACAAAGACTGGTGGTTGAATTAGTGCATGGAAAGTGTTAAAATACAAGCATTTGAAATACCCTAGGGTGTCTACTTTTCAAAAATATATGGTTTGATGGGGGTAAATTCCATTGACCAGCTTCAGAAATGTCCCAAATAGGACATGGGTGCATGATGACCGATGTGAAAATTCCAAGTTGAAAAACTGGAATGCGCTTCCTAAAATTAAGGCCTTTTAGCCCCCAGAGAACCCGACACACCTATACATGGGTGGTATCACTGTACTCAGGAGATGTTGTTGAACACATATTGAGGTTTTTTTTGGCAGTAACACATAACAGGAACTGAGAATCCATGCCTAAAGTACAATGTGTGTGAAAAATAACACAAAATAATGACTACCCAAAAGTTTGACAAAGACTGGTGGTTGAATTAGTGCATGGAAAGTGTTAAAATACAAGCATTTGAAATACCCTAGGGTGTCTACTTTTCAAAAATATATGGTTTGATGGGGGTAAATTCCATTGACCAGCTTCAGAAATGTCCCAAATAGGACATGGGTGCATGATGACCGATGTGAAAATTCCAAGTTGAAAAACTGGAATGCGCTCCCTAAAAATAAGAGCTTTTAGCCCCCCGAGAACCCGACACACCTATACATGGGTGGTATCACTGTACCCAGGAGATGCTGCTGAAGACATATGAGGGTGTTATTTGGCAGTAACCCTTAATATTATCAGTAAATGTATTCTTAAATTGCTATTTTGTCAAAAAATCAAATTATTTTTTTTTCCCCCCCAAACTTTGGCATAGATTGGTGGTAAAATGGTTGCATGAAAAAAGTCAAAATACCCCAAGTTTAATACCTTAGGTTGTCTTCTTTTAAAAAATATATACATTTGAAGGGTTATTCAGGGATTCATGACAGATATTGGTGTTACAATGTAACTATCGCCAATTTTGAAAAAACATGGTTTTGAAATAGCAAAGTGCTACTTGTACTTATTGCCCTATAACTTGCAAAAAAAGCAAAGAACATGTAAACATTGGGTATTTATAAACTCAGGACAAAATTTAGAAACTGTTTAGCATTGGTATTTTATGGTGGTTGTAGATGTGTAAGAGATTTTGGGGCTCAAAGTTAGAAAAAGTGCATTTTTTTCATTTTTTCCTCATATTTTATATTTTTTTTATAGTAAATTATAAGATATGATGAAAAAAATGGTATCTTTAGAAAGTCCATTTAATGGCGAGAAAAACAGTATATAATATGTGTGGGTACAGTAAATGAGTAAGAGGAAAATTACAGTTAAATACAAACATCGCAGAAATGCAAAAATAGCCTTGGTCCCAGATGGTCAACAAATTGAAAAGTGGTCTGGTCACTAAGGGGTTAAACTAATTACACCTACTCTAAGCCCCCTAATAAAATAACAAAGACCCCCAAAATAAAAAAATGCCCTACCCTATTCTAAAATTAAAATAGAAAAGCTCTTTTACCTTACCAGCCCTTAAAAGGGCCCTTTGTGGGGCATGCTCCAAAGAATTCAGCTCTTTTGCCTGTAAAAAAAACATACAATACCCCCCCAACATTACAACCCACCACCCACATACCCCTAATCTAACCCAAACCCCCCTTAAATAAACCTAACACTAAGTCCCTGAAGATCTCCCTACCTTGTCTTCACCTCGCCGGGTTCACCGATCCGTCCACCGAAGTCTTGATCCAAGCCTCCGAAGTCTTGATCCAAGCCCAAGCGGGGGGCTGAAGACATCCATCCTCTGGCTGAAGTCTTGATCCAAGCGGGCAGAAGAGGACATCCGGACTGGCAAAAATCTTCATCCAAGCCGCATCTTCTATGTTCTTCAATCCGATGACGACCGGCTGATCTTCAAGACCTCCAGCGCGGATCCATCCATCTTCACCGACGACTTCCCGACGAATGACGGTTCCTTTAAGGGACATCATCCAAGATTCTATCAGCCAATCGGAATTAAGGTAGGAAAATTCTGATTGGCTGATGGAATCAGCCAATCAGATTCAAGTTCAATCCGATTGGCTTATCCGATCAGCCAATCAGATTGAGCTCGCATTCTATTGGCTGATCGGAACAGCCAATAGAATGTGATTTCAATCTGATTGGCTGATTGGATCAGCCAATCAGATTGAACTTGAATCTGATTGGCTGATTCCATCAGCCAATCAGAATTTTCCTACCTTAATTCCGATTGGCTGATAGAATCCTATCAGCCAATCGGAATTCGAGGGACGCCATCTTGGATGACGTCCCTTAAAGGAACCGTCATTCATCGGGAAGTCGTTGGTGAAGATGGATGGATCCGCGCTGGAGGTCTTGAAGGTCAGCTGGTCGTCATCGGATTGAAGAACATAGAAGATGCGGCTTGGATGAAGATGTTTGCCGGTCCGGATGTCCTCTTCTGCCCGCTTGGATCAAGACTTCAGCCGGAGGATGGACGTCACTCTTCAGCGCCCGCTTGGGCTTGGATCAAGACTTCGGAGGCTTGTATCAAGACGTCGGTGGACGGATCGGTGAACCCAGCGAGGTGAAGACAAGGTAGGGAGATCTTCAGGGGCTTACTGTTAGGTTTATTTAAGGGGGTTTGGGTTAGATTAGGGGTATGTGGGTGGTGGGTTGTAATGCGGGGGGGGTATTGTATGTTTTTTTTACAGGCAAAAGAGCTGAATTCTTTGGGGCATGCCCCGCAAAGGGCCCTTTTAAGGGCTGGTAAGGTAAAAGAGCTTTTCTATTTTAATTTTAGAATAGGGTAGGGCATTTTTTTATTTTGGGGGTCTTTGTTATTTTATTAGGGGGCTTAGAGTAGGTGTAATTAGTTTAAAATTGTTGTAATATTTTTCTAATGTTTGTAAATATTTTTTTATTTTTTGTAACTTAGTTCTTTTTTATTTTTTTTGTACTTTAGTTAGTTTATTTAATTGTATTTAATTGTAGGTATTTTATTTAATTAATTTATTGATAGTGTAGTGTTAGGTTTAATTGTAGATAATTGTAGGTATTTTATTTAATTAATTTATTGATAGTGTAGTGTTAGGTTTAATTGTAACTTAGGTTAGGATTTATTTTACAGGTAATTTTGTAATTATTTTAACTAGGTAGCTATTAAATAGTTATTAACTATTTAATAGCTATGGTACCTGGTTAAAATAATTACAAAGTTACCTGTAAAATAAATATTAATCCTAAAATAGCTACAATATAATTATAATTTATATTGTAGCTATATTAGGGTTTATTTTACAGGTAAGTATTTAGCTTTAAATAGGATTAATTTATTTAATAAGAGTTAATTTATTTAGTTAGATAAAAATTATATTTAACTTAGGGGGGTGTTAGTGTTAGGGTTAGACTTAGCTTTAGGGGTTAATACATTTATTATAGTAGCGGTGAGATCCGGTCGGCAGATTAGGGGTTAATTATTGTAGGTAGGTGGAGGCGACGTTTGGGGTGGCAGATTAGGGGTTAATAAATATAATATAGGGGTCGGCGGTGTTAGGGGCAGCAGATTAGGGGTTCATAGGTATAATGTAGGTTGCGGCGGTGTACGGAGCGGCAGATTAGGGGTTAAAAATTTTTAATAGAGTGGTGGTGATGTGGGGGGACCTCGGTTTAGGGGTACATAGGTATTTTATGGGTGTTAGTGTACTTTAGATCACAGTAGTTAAGAGCTTTATAAACCGGCGTTAGCCCAAAAAGCTCTTAACTACTGACTTTTTTCTGCGGCTGGAGTTTTGTCGTTAGATTTCTAACGCTCACTTCAGCCAAGACTCTAAATACCGGCGTTAGAAAGATCCCATTGAAAGGATAGGATACGCAAATGGCGTAGGGGGATCTGCGGTATGGAAAAGTCGCGGCTGCAAAGTGATCGTTAGACCCTTTCCTGACTGACTCCAAATACCAGCGGGCGGTAAAAACCAGCCTTAGGAGCCTCTAACGCTGGTTTTGACGACTACTGCCCAACTCTAAATCTAGGCCTAAGTTAACTCCTTAAGGACAAGGTCCATTTTTTAATTTCTTTCCCTTAAGGACCAGGGATATTTTTACATTTCTGCGTTGTTTGTGTTTAGCTGTAATTTTCCTCTTACTCATTTACTGTACCCACACATATTATATACCGTTTTTCTTGCCACTAAATGGACGTTCTAAAGATACCATTATTTTTATCATATCTTATAATTTACTATTAAAAATATTATAAAATATGAGGATAAAATGGAAAAAAAATACACACTTGTTCTAAATTTGACCCCCAAAATCTATTACACATCTGCAACCACCGAAAAACAACCACGCTAAATAGTTTCTAAATTTTGTCCTGAGTTTAGAAATACCCAATGTTAACATGTTCTTTGCTTTTTTTGCAAGTTATAGAGCAATAAAGACAAGTAGCACTTTGCTATTTCAAAACCACTTTTTTTCAAAATGAGCGCTAGTTACATTGGAACCCTGATATCTGTCAGGAATACCTGAATATCCCTTGACATGTATATATTTTATTTTAGAATACATCCCAAAGTATTGATCTAGGCCCATTTTGGTATATTTCATGCCACCATTTCACCGCCAAATGCGATCAAATAAAAAAAATGTTCACTTTTTCACTATTTTTTTTCACAAACTTTAGGTTTCTCACAGAAATTATCTACAAACAACTTATGCAATTATGGCATAAGTGCTTGTAAATGCTTCTCTGAGATCCCCTTTGTTCAGAAATCGCAGACTTATATGGCTTTGGCGTTGTTTTTTGGTAATTAGAAGACTGCTAAATGCCACTGCGCACCACACGTGTTTTAAGCTCAGCAGTGAAGGGGTTAATTAGGGAGCATGTAGGGAGCTTGTAGAGTTAATTTTACCTTTAGCGTAGTGTAGTAGACAACCCAAAGTATTGATCTAGGTGCATTTTGGTATATTTAATGCCACCATTTCACCGCCAAATGCGATCAAATTTAAAAAAAACTTAAAGTTTTTCGCAATTTTAGGTTTCTCACTGAAATTATGTACAAACAGCTTGTGAAATTATGGCACAAATGGTTGTAAATGCTTCTCTGGGACCCTATTTGTTCAGAAATAGCAGACATATATGGCTTTGGCGATGCTTTTTGGTAATTAGAAGGCTGCTAAATGCTGCTGCACATCACACGTGTATTATGTCTAGCAGTGAAGGGGTTAATTAGGGATCTTGTAGGGAGCTTGCAGGGTTAATTTTAGCTTTAGTGTAGAGATCAGGATCGCTTCCAGACGCTTTCAACCCTAACGTCATACAGGGTACATCGCTGGTCTTTAAAGACCAGTTTGTGCAAGACGTACCCTGTACGACATATGTCGTTAAGGGGTTACAAGTGATTTGCGCTGAGGACTCCTAAATGCAGTGTTATTTAAAAGTTCCAAACAAATGTCACAGTCAACTCTGTACCGGTTTCGGCCCAGGTGGCCTTTATCAAAGCTATTAAGAATTGAGAATTGTGGCCAGCATCACTTAAGGATTATCAACATAAAATATCTTTTATTAGAAATGACATAAATAAATCATTATTATCATTTTAATTACATTATTTTTATTATAATAAATATGATTTATGAATGTCATAAAACATAAAGAAATAAGATAAGTTGAACAATAAGTCAGAATGAGTACATAGACCCTTAGTAGAAATCTGACAAGGTGACATAGTGCATCACAGTCCTTGGAGGGAGTTGACAAGGGTAAACAAAGGCCAACATAGCCCCTTTGTAGCCATCTGACAAAGTGACATAGTGCATCACAGTCCTTAAGGGAGTTGACAATGGTAAACAAAGGCCAACATAGCCCCTTAGTAGCCATCTGACAAGGTGACATAGTGCATCACAGTCATTGGAGGGAGTTGACAAGTGTAAACAAAGGCCAACATTGACCCTTAGTAGCCATCTGACAAGGTGACATAGTGCAACAGGCACAAGAACAACAACAAAAACAAATTGGCCATCTGGCCCCACACGCCTGGAACCTCTTTGCCGGGAAAGACAAAACCGAGCTTGAGGCTGTACAAGGGCGCTACGGAAGTCATATGGCGTCTGATGCGGTTTTGTAGCTGAAACCAGACATACACAGCATAGCCTGATATTACTGCACTTACCAACATGGCCTTCTTCTTATCTGAGGTGACAAACAAATCCGCTGGCTAGACCCTGCATGTCCTGGACTGACTTGCTTCTACAGATGAGAGGTGTTCCTGCAGTTTAAGGGCAGGTAAATATCTGCTCTAGGCGGCTGACTGATAGTTGGCAGCTACAAAAGTAAGTGGCTGAGGGATGTAAGGAAAGTGGTCCTCCTATAATAAATACAGCATTTTCCCTATGGAATAAGGGACATATAATGGCCAATATTGAGGTGTCATTTGGCTGGGGAGAAACGCTCCAGAAAGAAGGAGAAACATACGAGCAACAACCACTGGGTAGCTGGATTAAGGGTTGCCTGAATGCATGTACACAAACGTATCGCTCACTGTGTGTCCCACTAATCAAATCTCAAATTTTTCTGCTTTCAAAGGTGGATTTTTTCAGTGTCCTGTCTAAAGGGGGCCTGAACTTGACTTTTGTCTATTTCTGTTTAAAGGAGGCACCTTAGACTTTAAGGAGCAAGTCAAGGGTATCACGCTGAATTGTCTTGGTTAACTGAGATCGAACTAAACACCCTCTCCTTGTGTTTGGGGAGTATCTGCTGCAACAGCCCCTTTTGGGATGGTAAGTCTGGGGCAGTTTTACCCTGAACATAGGTCATTTTGAAAGACTGCCTATCTTTTTGGTATAAACTTTTTTTGCTCATATCCTGTTTTCATTTTTTTTTTTTTGCCTAATGTATGTATCTCATGTTATAAGGCCCTATAGTTCATCTTATACAATAATACCAGTTTGCAGGAAGGAGTGATCTGGCTTAGTACCAAGGTCCTCCATGCTTTTTCTTTTCTATGTGCCTGATACAACTAGAATACAGTTTCCAGTCCATTATACAATATAGGCTAATTATTGCCATTCATATAGTACAGTGGCTTAAATCACATATAATCTTTGTTTCATCAGCTTTATATGATAGACAAGCTGAAGGCCCCAGGATTTCCTAGAATAACTGCTAGACTGGCGGTTTTGCTCACACTATAAAGCCGCTACAGCGTTCACTTTTGTATAATTGGTACAATTATTCTGCACTTATCTGCTTGCATGAAAGTAGAGCAGAAACCTCTTATTGTTTTCACGTGTCCCTATTATTATTGGTACTCGTTCTTGATACATTAAGTCACATGTTTTTTTTATTTTCCACACTAATTCCACATTAATTTCACATTCACCACATTAATTCACTGTGTTTCACATTTAAATTGCGGGTTTGTGTTGTTTTTTTGTCTTTTTTACACATATTCACTGAAGACTACTTCTTCATCTACTGGGTTTAACATATCTCACGTATTTCCCTTATGGAAAAATTTATGACACAAGTTAAGTCTAAATCACCAGCAATGCCGGTCAGACAGTGAGACAGAAAGGCTAAAACGCCTGACATGGAAAGCAGCCTAGACAGTCAGCCCCCTACAGCAATTAGTTAGGACCAACAGGTTCTGCTCAAACAGATCTCAGACTTGGTTCTACCTCAGTTTAATATGTTTAAAAACGATATTTCTGGTCTTACCGAAGAGGTCCGACAGTTCGCTAATAGAATCGCTGAGGTTGAGTCACGAGTCTCAGATCTGGAAGATCAGAAGCATATCCAGGAGACAGCAAGTAAGTCCCAAGATGCCACAATCAATGCACTACGCTCTAAGTTATAAGATCTAGAAGATCGCTCCCGTAGAAACAATTTAAAAATTGTAGGGCAACCAGAGACATCGCAATTTCGTGATTTAATTAAGTTTGCAGCACGAGACCTGCCTCAGAGTTTAGGTATGCAGCCAGCAGAGCAGGAAATATTTGTTGAAAGATTAGGACCACTCAGGAAAAATATTGATAATGGTCAAATACTTACATTTTCATGATACAGTTGCCATCATGAGGCAATACAGAAAATTAACCCCTTTAATGATAGACCAAAATAAAATCCTTATATTTCAGTATTTCTCTGTTGACACTAAGAACAGATGCAGAGAAATGGCTCCCTTCTGCTCAAACTTAATTAAAAAAAAGGTATACAGGCTAGACTTATCTACCCGGCAAAAATTAAATTTTTGGTTAAGGATATATCGGTTTCATTAACTAATGTACAGGAAGCCAAATTTTTTTTTGCTGAGAATCAACTTGATTCGTCACAATGATATTGAAGTACTTCAAGTTACCTTGCAGTCTATTTAGGTTATGTCTATGATAGGTTATGTATGGATGATTTTAACCTCTGTTTTTATTATTATTATTATTATTATTATTATTATTATTATTTTATTTTTATTCTCTCTCCCTCCCCTACCCCCTCTATTGATAGGATACAGGTAACATTTTGTATTATATGGTGTTATGGCTAAAAAGTTGAATATAGTTTCTTGGAATGTTGGGGGAATAACCTCCCTGACCAAAAGGAATCTTATACTGTGACAACTTAAAAAAGATAGTCCAGATGTGGTACTCCTCCAAGAGACCCACCTGAATAATATTGAACATGCAAAGCTCAAATACAAATGGGTGGGTGAGGTTATTGCCACCCCAAGTATCCAGCGTAAGAGGGGTGTGGCTTTTCTTTTCTCCAAAGCATTGGCCTATAAAATAATATCAACATTTTTCAATCCCAAAGATAGATTTATAATTATTGAGCTACAATATAATGGGTGTCTATATGTCATTTGTAACGTGTACGGTCCTAATGATCTGGATTCACGATTTTGGAATAGACGATATGTTAAACTGTTGCCTTTTGTAGACAAGAATTTGATTGTCGCAGGCAATTTTAACATGACCCTTTGTTCGCAGATCGACAGGATTAGAATTGGTAATAAACATATTAAGAAAATCCGTGAGGAAAAGGTTTTTGGTGCTTTTTGCAACAGACTAAATCTTCAAGACATATTAAAAACCCAGATAATAGAGAATTTACATGTGAGTCTAAATCCCACAAAACAATGTCATGTATAGACTTATTCCTTGTCTCCGACCGCATGCTGCACCTAGACCTGTTCCCCAGAATTAACGACATAGTAATCTCTGACCATGCAGTTATTGGATTAAAAATAGGGTCAGACAAAACCCAAATAGCTACAATGAATACAAAAATCTTCCCTAAATTTCTCCTAAACGATAGTGACTTTAATAGATTTTTAGTTAGGAAATGGAGAGACTATTATGCTAACAACGTAGCTTACTTTCCAAAAATTTAGATTTTTTGGGAAGCGGCGAAGGTGGTACTTTGTGGCGAAATAAAAGCATACTTGGTTAAATGGAAGAAAAAAGTAAGAGCAAGAGATCTTCAGCTAACGAATCAAGTCAACAATAGCTATGTCGCTTATATTGGTAACCCCAATACGAAGACATGGGGGAAATATAAAGCTGCAAAGGCAGAAAGGGACACTTGTTTGAAGCAGAAAGGACTTAGGGAGAATGTAAGGAACAAAGCTTTTTTTTTCAGGCCAGATCTGCCAAATACCTTGTTAAGGTAATTAATTCAGGCAAAGGAGGGAGGAATATAGCGAGCATTAAAACAAGTGCAGGAAATATGACATCTCCAGATGAGATCAGGAATGCCTTTTATAAATATTATCAGCATATATATTCAGTGGATAAATTTGATGGCTCAGCGAAGGATTTATTTTGGAATAAGATTTCACTTCCTAAACTGACTTTAGCAGATCTTATAGAGTTAAATCAGCCAATTGATAGGGATGAAATCTTAACTGCTATCTGTAAGGTAAAATTAAATAAAGCTCCTGGTCCCGACCAGTTACCAGCTGAATTTTATAGAAGGCTCAAAGATGAGGTCATAGATACACTTTCTAAGCTTTTTAATAAGTATTATCTAGAGAATAAGATGGATTCTAAATTGTTTACAGCCTCAGTTATTACATTGATTCCTAAGAAAGATAAAGATCCAGAACTGCTTAGCTCTTACCGCCCCATCTGCCTACTTAATAATGATTATAAGTTACTCAATTCCATCCTTGCAGAGAGACTGAAAAAATGTATCAGCAGCCTAATTCATTCCGACCAAGCAGGTTTCATGCCAGGCAGAAACTCTTCTAAGAACCTACGTAAGGTATTATTGCTTTTAGAATATTACTGGAACAAAATTAATAATACTAAGAAACCCTTCAAAATAGATTTGGCATTAGTGACCCTGGATGCGGAAAAAGCATTCAATTCCATTATATGGGATCACCTGTTTACATCACTCTCACAGTTCGGATTGACGGGTCAATTCCTTAACTTCACAAAATTGTTATATAATAACCCCTGCTATCAGGTATTAATCAACGGGGTGTTGTCGCCCAAGATAACTATGGCTAAAGGTACTAGACAGGGATGCCCGCTTTCGCTGCTTCTATTCAATCTGTCGCTAGAACCTCTTGCTGTCCGGTTAAGACAAGATTTAGAGGGAATAAGGTTGGGGGGATACCAATTGTGTGTTGTCACTTTATGCTGATGACTTATTGGTATTACTCTCTAACACAAATTTGAGTATCCCTTCCCTGGTAGATATTATTAAAGAGTTCAGTCAATTTTCAGGATATAAAATCAACCAAAAGAAATCAGAACTGCTGTGGATAAACTATACAAAAATAATTGTTTAGACCACCCATTTTAAATTGTTGATCAAATTAAATATTTAGAGATCCTGATAAGTAATAACCCCAATTTATGGTATAAGGTTAACTACCTAAAATTCTTTCAGGGAAGTAAGCCTCTGGTTGAACGCTGGTCAGCACTCCCTATTTCTCTCTCTGCTAAAATTACCTTATTAAAATCCTTTTTGTTCCCACAAATTTTATATATAATGCAAAACTTACCGATACCCCTTAAGAACTATGATATTAAACAATTCAATAAATTGTGTCTACGATGCTTGTGGGGAGGGGGGAAGCCACACATCTCTCTACACATTGTATCTCTTGAAAAGGAATTTGGGGGTTTTCTTATTAGAAATGTAGTCATCGCCTGGCAGAAATTTGCTGGTGAATTACAAATTAATTATAGAGTATCGTGCTATCTCCCTATTGTTGGCAACTTCAAATTTTTTCCAGGGCTAGATTCAGGGGTATTTAAGATCTGGAAAGGGAAGGGTCTTGAATTCTTAAGTCAGCTGGCAGACACCGGTCTGCAGTCTCATAAATTGTTTGGCCAAATTCAGACTGAATATGATATTCCTAAACAACATTTTTTTGGATTCTAACAGTTAAGACAATTATTTACTCAAACTATAAGAGTTTGTGGACCATCATGGGATTTGGGCATAATTGAGAAAAAAATTCAGGCTTATGAAGCAGGTGCCCACTCTATCTCCCCATGGTACAAATTGCTCATAAAAAAGCAAGGCCTTGTACACTTAGAAGCTATTACTGGTAAATGGCAAAAGGTCCTTCCCACACTTGGAAATGCAGGATATTAAAAGCAGTTTCTTGAGGGTTGGATTTAGAATTTCGAATTGGAGAGAATCACATAGTAGACTGATTAACTTCTCATATATCACTCCTCAAAGACTAGCTAAATGGAAAAAAGATGAGGGGCGTTGTTTTCACTGCAGTGCTGGTAGAGCAGACTTATTCCATTGTTTTTGGATATGCCCTCAATTCGTCAATTTTGGAATAAAGTCAATTTTTGGCTTAGCAAATTGATATCACAAAAATTAATGTTTCTCCCCCAAAATATATTTTTTCTTCTTCTCCCTTCAAACCAGATTATCTTAGAACAACACCAATTCATCTACACCACTATACTCATAGCTAGGAATGTAATATTACAGCACTGGAAATTGCGTAAGTGTCCTAGTATAGAAGTATTTGTTCAGACAGTTAATTATAGAGCAACTTGAGGTTGATGTCACTAACTCCTTAAAATTTACCAGTTATTTTAAGAAATGGTTATAAGTAATTTTGTTACTTCCTTACTCAGTACAAATTCAAATTATACGCCCACTATGAAAGGCTGAAATATTCCGTAAAGCTTTACAGACTGGTTCTCTTCCCGCCCATTCGAGGGTGGAGTAGTGGAGTTGTGAGGATGGGCAAAATGGGGAGAGCGGTGAGGGAGGACATGGGATTGGTTTTGGGAAGAGGCAGGAGAGGGGGCAGGATGGGAAGGGGCGGGAGAAGGGGCAGGATTTGAAGGTGCAGGAGGGTGATGCCCAGAAGTGGAAGGTCCATCTGAAATATATAATACAATTTTATAAATACATATATTATATGAAAATATATTATTATATTGAAATAAATCAATATTCACCATCATTTTATATCAGTATTTATTTTCTAATAAAATATTTAGACAAAGTCACTATAATGACTATGTTTAAAGGTATTGATAGATTTGAAGCAAGTCAAATTTATAATAATATTTAATTGATCCTTGAAACTATAATTATAGAAGGTAAGGTATTATATTAACATGAGGATGAAATGAGATAGGATTGAGAGAAATTAGGCAGGTCAATCTTAGGTCTTTTGTTTAACCTAGAGTATGTGGGCCATAAGGATGTATAATGTCTAATAGATAGGTATGAGACCACATATCATGGGGGAGCTGCTTACTAGTTTGAGTGTCAAACAGAGTTTCTAAGGCACTAATTAAAACTGCCACCCAGTAGTACAGATATGAGGAACCCTATCGCATATTGGCAACTGAACATTTAAAAGGAGGTTATAATGGGCTATTAAACGTTAGCTCCCTATATGACTTATATGGTTAAGACAGTCATAATACCTTATTAGTCATTTTCAACAGGTCAAATTTGACTGAGGCAAGATCTAACTTAGTGAGCAAGGGGCTTTTTCACTGTATGGATTGGCTAGAAATAACTAATTATACACACAGTATACATGACCAATGTGGTCCTCACAGTTAACAAAATAGAACCTCTTATTTTAAACTATAAGCACATGAAATAGTACAACACAGTATGAGAACACCTTGTAAGACACAAACAAGAGAAGTGGCTACAACATCCCTACTATGTATTGTCAGCTAAGCATTGTAGAAGAGGTTATAATGGGTTACCGTGAGGTAGCTCCTTATGTGACAGATATAGTAGAGACATTTATAAAACCTTATTAGATGTTTTCAACCAATCAAAGTTGACTTTAACAGAATCTGACTTAGTGAGCAAGAGGCCATTCCACTATGTGAATTAGTAAGAAATAGATGTGCTTGCGTTATATATGACTCATTCATAGACAGAAATATGAAAGAACAAACGGAGAGGATTGTTAGCTGAGCCTAAAAGTGGACCTGCATTTCTTTCTGCCCCACGGACATAAACAGATATATAAATATAATGTATACCTTAAGTTTCATAGAACCTGTGTGTGGAGATTTACTAAACTATTAACAATAAGGATTGTGAAAACATAAAAAAAAAGTAGTTATAACAGTCACAAGGGATTTTAGAATTTAATAATATCAACCAAGTCCGTTGTCTTGCGGTATATCCCTCTTCTCAGTGCGCCTTGTTAAGGGCTAAGGAAAAGTCTGGTAGTTACTGGTGTATGTCACTGGATCTGCTATAAGATCTTTCCATGACATGCTTAGAAGGTCCCATATTAACCAACTCCACACTTATCAAGGGTGTATTGTGGTATTGCAACTTCCGCTATGCCCCTGGCGCTCTGTAAGTCCACTGCGAGGTACTGATTGTTGGCTTCCTCAAGGGAATAACTCACCCGGGCTAGAGAGACTCGTAAGAGGGTTCCTGAGGATGTCTCCAGTATAACAGCTTGGGCAAGAGGTGAAACAGGAATCTGTAGACTCTAAAAAGATCTCGGTGTTGGGAGCGTGGGAGACATGTCTAAGTCAGCCTCTATCTGCTCACAGGAAGTCCACTTACCCTGCTCCAGAAGATTGTCCGCATCCTCAAAAGTAAGGATCATGGGGGAGCTGGAGGCATACACAGTTACACTCTGTGTTGTTGCGAAGTGCCTTTCAGTATGCGGTTGTACCGCATGATATGGTATATTTTGTGACCGCTCCACAGGTGTCTCTGCTTGTTTGGTTTGGAGGCTTAGGTCATCCTCCTCCACGCTCGGCAAGCAGACACTGGCAGCAAGCTATCTAAATCTTAAGTCCATCAGCGATCCTAGATCCTCAAGAAGCGCCACTGCCGTGGTCAGATCCTCCTCCATAGTCTCCTGTGTCGAGACTGTTAGAGCACGGTTAGATAAAAGGGACATTGTAGAGGCAGATGGAGTTCTCTCTTGTAAGTAGTAAAGCTATATAGCTGAGTAAAGCCTCAGGTCCAATCGCTTCAGTGATTTTAGGGTGGGGAAAATGCGGATATCCGCGTGTTAGGCCTCTATTCAATGTCCATCAGCTGATAATCGCCCATTGAAGCTGTTGCGCGGCGAAAAATAAATATATTCTTGTAGTTAATAATTTCAAAAAGCCATATATAGTTGCTCTGGGTGGATTATGAATAGTTCCCAAGATAAATATTGGATTAAGATGCCCTCTTACAGAGCTTTAGAATTTCCAAACCATCATGGCTGCTGCTTGGCCATGCCCCCAGGAACAATATTTTAAGAACAATATATGCAAACAATTAAAATAAGAACAATATCTAAAAAATCTAAAAAATTAGAAGTGCATTTCTTGATAGGAGTACAATGCAAGTTTAAAATAATGTCTCTTAGAATGGTGGTTAAATAACCATAAACAGGACCTTAATAGACTAGGAGCACAAACAATCCTTTTGCGAGGATGAGCAGTTATATCTTTCAACAACCGCTAATGAAAGAACAAGGATAAAAAAGTGTTGATTTTGATGAGTTTGCAGGTTAGGATGAGCAGTTACATCTTTCAACAATCGCTAATGAAAGAACAAGGATACAAAAAGTGTTGATTTTGATGATTTTGTAGGTTAGGTGGAGAACGTAGATCATGTAATTCACTTCAGAGTGTGTCATAGGAGGAAAGAGTGACAGCTGAGTCAGCTCACAATCCAAATCTTGGGATTGGTGGGTTACTATAAGCAATCTGTAATTGAGTGCTGCAATTCCAACAGACAGCGTCTGTGTGTGTTTTGATATTCCAGAAAGACACCATTTGATTGATAGTTTTCCACAGGTGATGAAGCACAGACAACGTCTGTGTAAAACAATGGATTTCCTGACAGACAGTGTCTGTTCTAAGTTCAAGTCAAACAATGGATTTCCTGACAGACAGTGTCTGTTCTAAGTTCAAGTCAAACAATGGATTTCCTGACAGACAGTGTCTGTTCTAAGTTCAAGTAAACTGCGAGATCCTGCCAATCACTAACGGCTAGATTTAGAGTTCTGCGGCCAAAGGGGTGCGTTAGCTACGCTGGCTTTTTTTCTCCCGCACCTTTTAAATACCGCTGGTATTTAGAGTTCACAGAAGGGCTGCGTTAGGCTCCAAAAAGGGAGCGTAGAGCATATTTACCGCCACTGCAACTCTAAATTCCAGCGGTGCTTACGGACGCGGCCAGCTTCAAAAACGTGCTCGTGCCCGATTTCCCCATAGGAAACAATGGGGCTGTTTGAGCTGCAAAAAAGCAGCGTTCAACTCCTAACGCAGCTACATTGTTTCCTATGGGGAAACACTTCCTAAGTCTGCACCTAACACCCTAACATGAACAACGAGTCTAAACACCCCTAACTTTACACTTATTAACCCCTAATCTGCCACCCCCGCTATCGCTGACCCCTGCATATTATTATTAACCCCTAATCTGCCGCTCCGTACACCGCCGCAACCTACATTATACCTATTTACCCCTAATCTGCTGCCCCTAACACCGCCGACCCCTATATTATATTTATTAACCCCTAATCTGCCACCCCCGCTATCGCTGACACCTGCATATTATTATTAACACCTAATCTGCCGCTCCGTACACCGCCGCAACCTACGTTATCCCTATGTACCCCTAATCTGCTGCCCCCACCTACCTACAATAATTAACCCCTAATCTGCCGACCGGATCTCACTGCTACTATAATAAATGTATTAACCCCTAAAGCTAAGTCTAACCCTAACACTAACACCCCCCTAAGTTAAATATAATTTTTATCTAACGAAATAAATTAACTCTTATTAAATAAATTAATCCTATTTAAAGCTAAATACTTACCTGTAAAATAAACCCTAATATAGCTACAATATAAATTATAATTATATTGTAGCTATTTTAGGATTAATATTTATTTTACAGGTAACTTTGTAATTATTTTAACCAGGTACAATAGCTATTAAATAGTTAATAACTATTTAATAGCTACCTAGTTAAAATAATTACAAAATTTTCCTGTAAAATAAATCCTAACCTAACACTACACTATCAATAAATTAATTAAATAAAAT
Organism: Bombina bombina; assembly: GCF_027579735.1. NCBI lineage: Eukaryota > Metazoa > Chordata > Amphibia > Anura > Bombinatoridae > Bombina > Bombina bombina. The sequence goes on along the minus strand of NC_069506.1, from coordinate 250,495,950 downwards.
ACCTACAATTATCTACAATTAAACCTAACACTACAATATCAATAAATTAATTAAATAAAATACCTACAATTAAATACAATGAAATAAACTAACTAAAGTACAAAATCGGTGAACCCAGCGAGGTGAAGACAAGGTAGGGAGATCTTCAGGGGCTTAGTGTTAGGTTTATTTAAGGGGGTTTGGGTTAGATTAGGGGTATGTGGGTGGTGGGTTGTAATGCGGGGGGGGGTATTGTATGTTTTTTTTACAGGCAAAAGAGCTGAATTCTTTGGGGCATACCCTGCAAAGGGCCCTTTTAAGGGCTGGTAAGGTAAAAGAGCTTTTCTATTTTAATTTTAGAATAGGGTAGGGCATTTTTTTATTTTGGGGGTCTTTGTTATTTTATTAGGGGGCTTAGAGTAGGTGTAATTAGTTTAAAATTGTTGTAATATTTCTCTAATGTTTTTAAATATTTTTTTATTTTTTGTAACTTAGTTCTTTTTTATTTTTTGTACTTTAGTTAGTTTATTTAATTGTATTTAATTGTAGGTATTTTATTTAATTAATTTATTGATAGTGTAGTGTTAGGTTTAATTGTAGATAATTGTAGGTATTTTATTTAATTAATTTATTGATAGTGTAGTGTTAGGTTTAATTGTAACTTAGGTTAGGATTTATTTTGCAGGTAATTTTGTAATTATTTTAACTAGGTAGCTATTAAATAGTTATTAACTATTTAATAGCTATGGTACCTGGTTAAAATAATTACAAAGTTACCTGTAAAATAAATATTAATCCTAAAATAGCTACAATATAATTATAATTTATATTGTAGCTATATTAGGGTTTATTTTACAGGTAAGTATTTAGCTTTAAATAGGATTAATTTATTTAATAAGAGTTAATTTATTTAGTTAGATAAAAATTATATTTAACTTAGGGGGGTGTTAGTGTTAGGGTTAGACTTAGCTTTAGGGGTTAATACATTTATTATAGTAGCGGTGAGATCCGGTCGGCAGATTAGGGGTTAATTATTGTAGGTAGGTGGAGGCGACGTTGGGGGTGGCAGATTAGGGGTTAATAAATATACTATAGGGGTCGGCGGTGTTAGGGGCAGCAGATTAGGGGTACATAGGTATAATGTAGGTTGCAGCAGTGTACGTAGCGGCAGATTAGGGGTTAAAATTTTTTAATAGAGTGGCGGTGATGTGGGGGGACCTCGGTTTAGGGGTACATAGGTATTTTATGGGTGTTAGTGTACTTTAGATCACAGTAGTTAAGAGTTTTATAAACCGGCGTTAGCCCAAAAAGCTCTTAACTACTGACTTTTTTCTGGAGTTTTGTCGTTAGATTTCTAACGCTCACTTCAGGCAAGACTCTAAATACCGGCGTTAGAAAGATCCCATTGAAAGGATAGGATACGCAAATGGCGTAGGGGGATCTGCGGTATGGAAAAGTCGCGGCTGCAAAGTGATCGTTAGACCCTTTCCTGACTGACTCCAAATACCAGCGGGCGGTAAAAACCAGCCTTAGGAGCCTCTAACGCTGGTTTTGACGGCTACTGCCCAACTCTAAATCTAGGCCTAAGTTAACTCCTTAAGGACAAGGTCCATTTTTTAATTTCTTTCCCTTAAGGACCAGGGCTATTTTTACATTTCTGCGTTGTTTGTGTTTAGCTGTAATTTTCCTCTTACTCATTTACTGTACCCACACATATTATATACCGTTTTTCTTGCCACTAAATGGACGTTCTAAAGATACCATTATTTTTATCATATCTTATAATTTACTATTAAAAATATTATAAAATATGAGGATAAAATGGAAAAAAAATACACACTTGTTCTAAATTTGACCCTCAAAATCTGTTACACATCTACAACCACCGAAAAACAACCACGCTAAATAGTTTCTAAATTTTGTCCTGAGTTTAGAAATACCCAATGTTAACATGTTCTTTGCTTTTTTTGCAAGTTATAGAGCAATAAAGACAAGTAGCACTTTGCTATTTCAAAACCACTTTTTTTCAAAATGAGCGCTAGTTACATTGGAACCCTGATATCTGTCAGGAATACCTGAATATCCCTTGACATGTATATATTTTATTTTAGAATACATCCCAAAGTATTGATCTAGGCCCATTTTGGTATATTTCATGCCACCATTTCACCGCCAAATGCGATCAAATAAAAAAATTGTTCACTTTTTCACTATTTTTTTTCACAAACTTTAGGTTTCTCACAGAAATTATCTACAAACAACTTATGCAATTATGGCATAAGTGCTTGTAAATGCTTCTCTGAGATCCCCTTTGTTCAGAAATCGCAGACTTATATGGCTTTGGCGTTGTTTTTTGGTAATTAGAAGGCTGCTAAATGCCACTGCGCACCACACGTGTTTTAAGCTCAGCAGTGAAGGGGTTAATTAGGGAGCATGTAGGGAGCTTGTAGAGTTAATTTTAGCTTTAGCGTAGTGTAGTAGACAACCCAAAGTATTGATCTAGGCGCATTTTGGTATATTTAATGCCACCATTTCACCGCCAAATGCGATCAAATTTAAAAAAAACTTAAAGTTTTTCGCAATTTTAGGTTTCTCACTGAAATTATGTACAAACAGCTTGTGCAATTATGGCACAAATGGTTGTAAATGCTTCTCTGGGACCCTATTTGTTCAGAAATAGCAGACATATATGGCTTTGGCGATGCTTTTTGGTAATTAGAAGGCTGCTAAATGCTGCTGCACATCACACGTGTATTATGTCTAGCAGTGAAGGGGTTAATTAGGGATCTTGTAGGGAGCTTGCAGGGTTAATTTTAGCTTTAGTGTAGAGATCAGGATCGCTTCCAGACGCTTTCAACCCTAACGTCGTACAGGGTACATCGCTGGTCTTTAAAGACCAGATTGTGCAAGACGTACCCTGTACGACATATGTCGTTAAGGGGTTAAAAGTGATTTGCGCTGAGGACTCCTAAATGCAGTGTTAGTTCCAAACAAATGTCACAGTGAACTCTCTACCGGTTTCGGCCCAGGTGGCCTTTATCAAAGCTATTAAGAATTGAGAATTGTGGCCAGCATCACTTAAGGATTATCAACATAAAATATCTTTTATTAGAAATGACATAAATAAATCATTATTATCATTTTAATTACATTATTTTTATTATAATAAATATGATTTATGAATGTCATAAAACATAAAGAAATAAGATAAGTTGAACAATAAGTCAGAATGAGTACATAGACCCTTAGTAGAAATCTGACAAGGTGACATAGTGCATCACAGTCCTTGGAGGGAGTTGACAAGGGTAAACAAAGGCCAACATAGCCCCTTAGTAGCCATCTGACAAAGTGACATAGTGCATCACAGTCCTTAAGGGAGTTGACAATGGTAAACAAAGGCCAACATAGCCCCTTAGTAGCCATCTGACAAGGTGACATAGTGCATCACAGTCATTGAAGGGAGTTGACAAGTGTAAACAAAGGCCAACATTGACCCTTAGCAGCCATCTGACAAGGTGACATAGTGCAACAGGCACAACAAGAACAACAACAAAAACAAATTGGCCATCTGGCCCCACACGCCTGGAACCTCTTTGCCGGGAAAGACAAAACCGAGCTTGAGGCTGTACAAGGGCGCTACGGAAGTCATATGGCGTCTGATGCGGTTTTGTAGCTGAAACCAGACATACACAGCATAGCCTGATATTACTACACTTACCAACATGGCCTTCTTCTTATCTGAGGTGACAAACAAATCCGCTGGCTAGACCCTGCATGTCCTGGACTGACTTGCTTCTACAGATGAGAGGTGTTCCTGCAGTTTAAGGGCAGGTAAATATCTGCTCTAGGCGGCTGACTGATAGTTGGCAGCTACAAAAGTAAGTGGCTGAGGGATGTAAGGAAAGTGGTCCTCCTATAATAAATACAGCATTTTCCCTATGGAATAAGGGACATATAAAGGCCAATATTGAGGTGTCATTTGGCTGGGGAGAAACACTCCAGAAAGAAGGAGAAACATACAAGCAACAACCACTGGGTAGCTGGATTAAGGGTTGCCTGAATGCATGTACACAAACGTATGGCTCACTGTGTGTCCCACTAATCAAATCTCAAATTTATCTGCTTTCAAAGGTGGATTTTTTTAGTGTCCTGTCTAAAGGGGGCCTGAACTTGACTTTTGTCTATTTCTGTTTAAAGGAGGCACCTTAGACTTTAAGGAGCAAGTCAAGGGTATCACGCTGAATTGTCTTGGTTAACTGAGATCGAACTAAACACCCTCTCCTTATGTTTGGGGAGTATCTGCTGCAACAGCCCCTTTTGGGGTGGTAAGTCTGGGGCAAATCTCACGTATTTCCCTTATGGAAAAATTTATGACACAAGTTAAGTCTAAATCACCAGCAATGCCGGTCAGACAGTGAGACAGAAAGGCTAAAACGCCTGACATGGAAAGCAGCCTAGACAGTCAGCCCCCTACAGCAATTAGTTAGGACCAACAGGTTCTGCTCAAACAGATCTCAGACTTGGTTCTACCTCAGTTTAATATGTTTAAAAACGATATTTCTGGTCTTACCGAAGAGGTCCGACAGTTCGCTAATAGAATCGCTGAGGTCGAGTCACGAGTCTCAGATCTGGAAGATCAGAAGCATATCCAGGAGACAGCAAGTAAGTCCCAAGATGCCACAATCAATGCACTACGCTCTAAGTTATAAGATCTAGAAGATCGCTCCCGTAGAAACAATTTAAAAATTGTAGGGCAACCGGAGACATCGCAATTTCGTGATTTAATTAAGTTTGCAGCACGAGACCTGCCTCAGAGTTTAGGTATGCAGCCAGCAGAGCAGGAAATATTTGTTGAAAGGGCACATAGATTAGGACCACCTAGGAAAAATATTGATAATGGTCAAATACTTACATTTTCATGATACAGTTGCCATCATGAGGCAATACAGAAAATTAACCCCTTTAATGATAGACCAAAATAAAATCCTTATATTTCAGTATTTCTCTGTTGACACTAAGAACAAATGCAGAGAAATGGCTCCCTTCTGCTCAAACTTAATAAAAAAAAAGGTATACAGGCTAGACTTATCTACCCGGCAAAAATTAAATTTTTGCATAAGGATATATCGGTTTCATTAACTAATGTACAGGAAGCCAAATTTTTTTTTGCTGAGAATCAACTTGATTCGTCACAATGATATTGAAGTACTTCAAGTTACCTTGCAGTCTATTTAGGTTATGTCTATGATAGGTTATGTATGGATGATTTTAACCTCTGTTTTTATTATTATTATTATTATTATTATTATTATTTCATTTGTATTCTCTCTCCCTCCCCTACCCCCTCTATTGATAGGATACAGATAACATTTTGTATTATATGGTGTTATGGCTAAAAAGTTGAATATAGTTTCTTGGAATGTTGGGGGAATAACCTCCCTGACCAAAAGGAATCTTATACTGTGACAACTTAAAAAAGATAGTCCAGATGTGGTACTCCTCCAAGAGACCCACCTGAATAATATTGAACATGCAAAGCTCAAATGCAAATGGGTGGGTGAGGTTATTGCCACCCCAAGTATCCAGCGTAAGAGGGGTGTGGCTTTTCTTTTCTCCAAAGCATTGGCCTATAAAATAATATCGACATTTTTCAATCCCAAAGATAGATTTATAATTATTGAGCTACAATATAATGGGTGTCTATATGTCATTTGTAACGTGTACAGTCCTAATGATCTGGATTCACGATTTTGGGATAGACGATATGTTAAACTGTTGTCTTTTTGTAGACAAGAATTTGATTGTCGCAGGCAATTTTAACATGACCCTTTGTTCGCAGATCATCAGGATTAGAATTGGTAATAAACATATTAAGAAAATCCGTGAGGAAATGGTTTTTGGTGCTTTTTGCAACAGACTAAATCTTCGGGACATATTGCAAGCTAAAAACCCATATAATAGAGAATTTACATGTGAGTCTAAATCCCACAAAACAATGTCATGTATAGACTTATTCCTTGTCTCCGACCGCATGCTGCACCTAGACCTGTTCCCCAGAATTAACGACATAGTAATCTCTGACCATGCAGTTATTGGATTAAAAATAGGGTCAGACAAAACCCAAATAGCTACAATGAATACAAAAATCTTCCCTAAATTTCTCCTAAACGATAGTGACTTTAATAGATTTTTAGTCAGGAAATGGAGAGAATATTATGCTAACAACGTAGCTTACTTTCCAAAAATTTAGATTTTTTGGGAAGCGGCGAAGGTGGTACTTTGTGGCGTAATAAAAGCATACTTGGTTAAATGGAAGAAAAAAGTAAGAGCAAGAGATCTTCAGCTAACGAATCAAGTCAAGAATAGCTATGTCGCTTATATTGGTAACCCCAATACGAAGACATGGGGGAAATATAAAGCTGCAAAGGCAGAAAGGGACACTTTTTTGAAGTAGAAAGGGCTTAAGGAGAATGTAAGGAACAAAGCTTTTTTTGCGGGCCATCAGGCCAGATCTGCCAAATACCTTGTTAAGGTAATTAAGTCAGGCAAAGGAGGGAGGAATATAGCGAGCATTAAAACAAGTGCAGGAAATATGACATCTCCAGATGAGATCAGGAATGTCTTTTATAAATATTATCAGCATATATATTCAGTGGATAAATTTGATGGCTCAGCGAAGGATTTATTTTGGAATAAGATTTCACTTCCTAAACTGACTTTAGCAGATCTTATAGAGTTAAACCAGACAATTGATAGGGATGACATCTTAACTGATATCTTTAAGGTAAAATTAAATAAAGCTCCTGGTACCGACCAGTTACCAGCTGAATTTTATAGAAGGCTCAAAGATGAGGTCATAGATACACTTCCTAAGCTTTTTAATAAGTATTATCTAGAGAATAAGATGAATTCTAAATTGTTTACATCCTCAGTTATTACATTGATTCCTAAGAAAGATAAAGATCCAGAACTGCTTAGCTCTTACCGCCCCATCTCCCAACTTAATAATGATTATAAGTAACTCACTTCCATCCTCGCAGAGAGACTGAAAAAATGTATCAGCAGCCTAATTCATTCCGACCAAGCAGGTTTCATGCCAGGCAGAAACTCTTCTAAGAACCTACGCAAGGTATTATTGCTTTTAGAATATTACTGGAACAAAATAAATAATACTAAGAAACCCTTCAAAATAGATTTGGCATTAGTGACCCTGGATGCGGAAAAAGCATTCAATTCCATGATATGGGATCACCTGTTTACATCACTCTCACAGTTCGGATTGACAGGTCAATTCCTTAACTTCACAAAATTGTTATATAATAACCCCTGCTCTCAGGTATTAATCAACGGGGTGTTGTCGCCCAAGATAACTATGGCTAAAGGTACTAGACAGGGATGCCCGCTTTGGCGGCTTCTATTCAATCTGTCGCTAGAACCTCTTGTTGTCCGGTTAAGACAAGATTTAGAGGGAATAAGGTTGGGGGATACCAATTGCGTGTTGTCACTTTATGCTGATCACTATCTTATTGGTATTCCTCTCTAACACAAATTTGAGTATCCCTTCCCTGGTAGATATTATTAAAGAGTTCAGTCAATTTTCAGGATATAAAATCAACCAAAAGAAATCAGAACTGCTGTGGATAAACTATACAAAAATAGTTGTTTAGACCACCCATTTTAAATTGTTGATCAAATTAAATATTTAGAGGTCCTGATAAGTAATAACCCCAATTTATGGTATAAGGTTAACTACCTAAAATTCTTTCAGGGAAGTAAGCCTCTGGTCGAACGCTGGTCAGCACTCCCTATTTCTCTCTCTGCTAAAATTACCTTATTAAAATCCTTTTTGTTCCCACAAATTTTATATATAATGCAAAACTTACCGATACCCCTTAAGAACTATGATATTAAACAATTCAATAAATTGTGTCTATGATGCTTGTGGGGAGGGGGGAAGCCACACCTCTCTCTACACATTTTATCTCTTGAAAAGGAATTTGGGGGTTTTCTTATTAGAAATATAGTCATCGCCTGGCAGAAATTTGCTTGTGAATTACAAATTAATTATAGAGTATCGCGCTATCTCCCTATTGTTGACAACCCCACATTTTTTGCCAGGGCTAGATTCTGGGGTATTCCAGATCTGGAAAGGGAAGGGTCTTGAATTCTTAAGTCAGCTGGCAGACACCGGTCTGCAGTCTCATAAATTGTTTGGCCAAATTCAGACTGAATATGATATTCCTAAACAACATTTTTTTGGATTCTTACAGTTAAGACAATTGTTTACTCAAACTATAAGAGTTTGTGGACCATCATGGGATTTGGGCATAATTGAGAAAAATATTCAGGCTTATGAAGCAGGTGCCCACTCTATCTCCCCATGGTACAAATTGCTCATAAAAAAGCAAGGCCTTGTACACTTAGAAGAAATTACTGGTAAATGGCAAAGGTCCTTCCCACACTTGGAAATGCAGGATATTAAAAGCAGTTTCTTGAGGGTTGGATTTAGAATTTCGAATTGGAGAGAATCACATAGTAGACTGATTAACTTCTCATATATCACTCCTCAAAGACTAGCTAAATGGAAAAAAGATTAGGGGCGTTGTTTTCACTGCAGTGCTGGTAGAGCAGACTTATTCCATTGTTTTTGGATATGCCCTCAATTCGTCAATTTTGGAATAAAGTCAATTATTGGCTTAGCAAATTGATATCACAAAAAATAATGTTTCTCCCCCAAAATATATTTTTTCTTCTTTTCCCTTCAAACCAGATTATCTTAGAACAACACCAACTCATCTACACCACTATACTCATAGCTAGGAATTTAATATTACAGCACTGGAAATCGCGTAAGTGTCCTAGTATAGAAGTATTTGTTCAGACAGTCTATACACAGTTAATTATAGAGCAACTTGAGGTTGATGTCACTAACTCCTTAAAATTTACCAGTTATTTTAAGAAATGGTTATAAGTAATTTTGTTACTTCCTTACTCAGTACAAATTTAAATTATACGCCCACTATGAAAGGCTGAAATATTCCGTAAAGCATTACAGACTGGTTCTCTTCCCACCCATTCGAGGGTGGAGTAGTGGAGTTGTAAGGATGGGCAAAATGGGGAGAGCGGTGAGGGAGGACATGGGATTGGTTTTGGGAAGAGACAGGAGAGGGGGCAGGATGGGAAGGGGTGGGAGACGGGGCAGGATTTGAAGGTGCAGGAGGGTGATGCCCAGAAGTGGAAGGTCCATCTGAAATATATAATACAATTTTATAAATACATATATTATATGAAAATATATTAATATATTGAAATAAATCAATATTCACCATCATTTTAAATCTGTATTTATTTTCTAAGAAAATATTTAGACAAAGTCACTATAATTACTATGTTTAAAGGTATTGATAGATTTGAAGCAAGTCAAATTTATAATAATATTTAATTGATCCTTGAAACTCTGATTGTTCACTGGTATTTTTCATGGAACGCTTGATCAATACATTAAAAATCATATTTTTCAAAGTCAACATTATGTGCTAATCTTTATGATTTTACAATATGATATTTCTCTTTTTGATAATATATCAGGATGCATGTATGCATTTGATATTGAAACGCCATAGAAATCTTTTAGACACATGTCCGTGGATTGACTTTGGAGACTCCACCAATTGGATAATATGGGAGTGTGTAATATGATCAAATCTAAATGGCCACTCCACATAGCATTTGAAACAAGGTAATCACTGATTACCATATAGATTAAGATGATTTTCTTTGTAATCTTAAATAGAATTATTTTAAGCTTGATGGTTCAATCAATTACTATTCAGAATATTTACATGGTAGATACTACCAGTCATATTAAATATTAAGAATAGAATGGTATCTGACATTACTTTTACAGAGTATGTTATGTGAATATCTCTTTTACATCAGGATTAAATGTATGTCATCCCAATATTAATAGACACATTCAGAATTGACCTTTTTAGGTTAGTGGAATATTAATGCTTGTTTGAGTGAAATGAACAGTCTACACATAAATCATTTTCAAATCCATTTACATATCACACATGGTGAAATTATATCAATGATTTTAAACAGGATTATGTTTTATGTATAAAAAAACAAAAAGGGTACAGGACAAATGGCTACTATAAATGTGTCTTTTTCCATGGAAAAAATTATCAAAATTTAGAAAACATCAATGTTATGTTAGATTATAATTTTAATGTGGTGCAGACCCTATAAAAAAATATTCTTCAACAAACTACAAGAGGAGAACAAGGAACATCAAAATTTTCCTAAGGCCCTGTATAGATAGGGAATCAAGCACTCTTTTTTTATAAAAATAGCTCAAAATTGTTTTTATTTTTTTATATTTGTTTGTAATTGTGAACGTCATTAACTAATTTGACTTATTATGTCTCATCAATTTTTTGCTATTTACTTCCTTCTTCTTTAGAAATAGTTAGGTTTGGTATGTATGTTACACATTGTTTAGCATCAAGATTAAGGTACATAATTGGGTAAATCTGGGAGGAGTCTTTGTGGATATATTCCCTCCCAGCAGGGCTAAGATCCATCCGCCCTGAGGAAGCCCCGTCTATCATTTGGCATTGTGGGTGAAACGATTAGGATCGTAGGCATTGGATCACGGACGCACATGTGACCAACTAGGAAGTAAGCACACAGTCCTACCACGCTGCAGTCTCAGCGTGTAGCATTCAACTGGCTCAGCAAACTGTTTCATGGGACTCAATTACAAGGCAGTATCACAGAGATGCAACCGGTAACAAACAGCGGACCTCAATTGTGGACACCTCCAGAATCAGATAAGTGCATGCTTACGGCTTAACATAGGAATATAGCTGCTTTCACATGCAATATGGGGGGTTAGCCTGGACTGACTCCCACTGCTCATTTGGCTTGTTTGCTGTTTTCACACAACATCTTCAGCAATAAGACGTACTATGCTTTACTAACACGCATGCAGCTTTGGCAGCACTTATCCCATTTTTGCATACCTTGGACTTATGCTAAGTTTGGCTGAAAACAATAATACCGCTATATGTGGAAAATCATCCTGTGTGATTTGGTTGTTTTCTTCAGCAATACACTCTTGTGAGAATTTTATCTCAATATATGCAGGCATCTCTATGTAAACTGCTGTGTCTCTATGTAACTGCTGTACTGAGGCAATTCATTATGGAGGATGTATTACTATGTTCCACTATCTATCTTATTGCTAATAACCATTGCAATAGTTATTCTTCATACTTGTATGTAACTCACTATCTATCTTATTGCTAATAACCATTGCAATAGCTATTCTTCATACTTGTATGTAATTCTTTGTAATTGTTGCTATACTGCCATTATTGTTGTTCCTGAAATCTTTAGGAACAACACTACTTAGATCCCTAAAAATTTACCTGTCCGGTAATTATCCCTTGTATTGACTTGGGTACAGTGTACAGCTTGGGTGTAGCAGTGTACTAGGTGTCTTTGGATTGTATTTTTGCCAATATTATGATTATGATGTGCACATCTTCAGGGTTTTAATTGGCCACATGTACTATATTGTTTGTTCAACATACTTTACTTTGTGTTGCTAACATATACCCGAGGCCAGCGCACAACTGGCCTATTGCTATTATTTGGAAAGTTAGGATTTACTTGTTTCTGTACTATTAATAAATTAATTTTTGTTCTCTGTGATTGTACTGGTCAGAGATTCATTCCATTTGTTTAATTTAGCTATACTTTTGAGCTATTTATCTAAAAAAGAGTGCTTGATTCCCTATCTATACAGGGCCTTAGGAAATGTTTGATGGTCCTTGTTCTTCTCTTGTAGTTTGTTGAAGAATATGTTTTATGTATACTTAGAAGTGGCTGAGAAGCTCAGAACAATGATGACATAATGAGATGGTCTGCATCTAGGCACCCAGATGAATAGCAATGTCTGTATAATCATAATATGATTATTGAGTGTTTGGATGTAATATTCATGTTACATCATGATATCATTCATAACAATTCATACATAAATAGGAAAAAAACCCAATAATTTCTATGTTCATGCTGCATGATATAGAAAGGGGGGCATTAGTGTATTCGAAAAATAATGGAATATATTTTAAAGGGACAAAGACTTTAGTTCTCTTCAATAGTATGATTTTGAAACAATACACGTTAGATACATGTTGTATATATTTGACGTAACATCAGACTCCAAGGGAGCCACTTCCTTCTCCATCTCACATGTAACATCAATATCTGTAAAACATAATATGTTGTGTACATGTTAAAATCAAATATTATAACATGGGTTACTGGTGCTCAAGGACACACATCAATGTTGCATTAAAGAGATACTGAACCAAAGTTAGGAGTTTCATAATTTTGATGGAGCATGCAATTGAAATAAAATATATAATTGTTGATGATTAATAATTAAATGTGATTGTCTGTATTTTGAAAATCCAGAAAAAAGCATAGTACAAGGAACATTTTATAGTTATCATGTGTGTATTGCTTGATGATTGTTGTCTACATTTATACAAAATATCAACTTGTGCTAGCCATGTTCAGAAGCACAAAGGTGTAGACTAAAAAGCTTTGAGATCTTAATATTAAACTAATATATATATATATATATATATATATATATATATATATATATATACACATATATATATATATATATATATATATATATACACATATAATTAGAGGAGTACATTATAAGTTTTATTCAAATGGAATGCTTCATCATAATCATGATCAGAATATTTCTGAAAAAGACATCTTTAAGGATGTATGAATGAGTCAATGGTCTTACCGGAATCATGCAAAGGCAGGTCTGCATTAGTGCTGGATCACTCCGAGCCTGTCACAATAACTAGATCTATTAATGATATAAATAAATATTATGTAACACAATTTGTACATCAGCTTTAAATATACATATTTTATATTAAAAAATAACATTATTCTAAACTATTTAAAAATATATATTTGAAATGGGAAGACTAGCCCACTAATATGAAAAATAAATTCATAAGTTCATTAAGGTGAGTGGAAAGAAAATAATGTCTTTCACATATGTACGATTTCTTAAAATATTTGACAGCCAATTCTTATCATATTTATCTATGGCATATCTAAAAATAACTATTGGCTAGATTTAGAGTTCTGCGTTAGCTATCAAAACCAGCGTTAGGGGGCCCTAACGCTGGTTTTGGGCTACCGCTGGTATTTGGAGTCGTGTTGGTAAGGGTCTAACGCTCACCTTCCAGCCGCGACTTTTCCATACCGCAGATCCCCCTACGCCAATTGCGTATCCTATCTTTTCAATGGGATCTTTTTAACGCCGGTATTTAGAGTCTTGGCTGAAGTGAGCGTTAGAAAACTAACGACAAAACTCCAGCCACAGAAAAAAGCCAGGAGTTAAGAGCTTTCTGGGCTAACGCCGGTTCATAAAGCTCTTAACTACTGTGCTCTAAAGTACACTAACACCCATAAACTACCTATGTACCCCTAAACTGAGGTCCCCCCACATCGCCGCCACTCTATTAATTTTTTTAACCCCTAATCTTCCGACCGCAAACCCTCGCCACCTACGTTATCCCTATGTACCCCTAATCTGCTGCCCCTAACACCGCTGACCCCTATATTATATTTATTAACCCCTAATCTGCCCCACACAACGTCGCCGCCACCTACCTACAATAATTAACCCCTAATCTGCCGACCGGACCTCACCGCTACTATAATAAATGTATTAACCACTAATCCGCCTCCCTCCCGCCTCAAAAACCCTATAATAAATAGTATTAACCCCTAATCTGCCCTCCCTAACATTGCCGACACCTAACTTCAATTATTAACCCCTAATCTCCCGACCGGACCTCGCCGCTACTCTAATAAATGGATTAACCCCTAAAGCTAACTCTAACCCTAACCCTAACACCTCCTAAATTAAATATAATTTAAATCTAACGAAATAAATTAAATCTTATTAAATAAATTATTCCTATTTAAAGCTAAATACTTACCTGTACAATAAACCCTAATATAGCTACAATATAAATAATAATTATATTGTAGCTATTTTAGGATTTATATTTATTTTACAGGCAACTTTGTATTTATTTTAACCAGGTACAATAGCTATTAAATAGTTAATAACTATTTAATAGTTACCTAGTTAAAATAATTACAAAATTACCTGTAAAATAAATCCTAACCTAAGTTACAATTAAACCACTACACTAGCAATAAATTAATTAAATAAACTATCTACAATTATCTACAATTAAATCAACTAAACTAAATTACAAAAACAAACAAACACTAAATTAAAAACAAACAAACACTAAATTACAAAAAAAAAGATTACAAGAATTTTAAAATAATTACACCTACTCTAAGCCCCCTAAAAAAATAACAAAGCCCCCCCAAAATAAAAAAATGCCCTACCCTATTCTAAAATAAAAAGAAAACAGCTCTTTTGCCTTACCAGCAAAAGGGCCTTTTGCGGGGCATGCCCCAAAGTAAACAGCTCTTTTGCCTGTAAAAAAAAAACATACAATACCCCCCCAACATTACAACCCACCACCCACATACCCCTAATCTAACCCAAACCCCCCTTAAATAAACCTAACACTAAGCCCCTGAAGATCTCCCTACCTTGTCTTCACCACGCCGGGTATCACCGATCCGTCCAGGCTCCGAAGTCTTCATCCAAGCCCAAGTGGGGGCTGAAGATGTCCATGATCTGGCTGAAGTCTTGGCCCAAGCGGGGGCTGAAGATGTCCATGATCCGGCTGAAGTCTTGATCCAAGCGGGAGCTGAAGAGGTCCATGATCCGGCTGAAGTCTTCTATCAAGCGGCATCTTCAATCTTCTTTCTTCCGGATCCATCTTCATCCCGCCGACGCGGAACATCCATCCTTGCCGACGACTTCCCGACGAATGATGGTTCCTTTAAGGGACGTCATCCAAGATGGCGTCCCTCGAATTCCGATTGGCTGATAGGATTCTATCAGCCAATCAGAATTAAGGTAGGAAAAATCTGATTGGCTGATTGAATCAGCCAATCAGATTCAAGTTCAATCCGATTGGCTACAATATAATTATTATTTATATTGTAGCTATATTAGGGTTTATTTTACAGGTAAGTATTTAGCTTTAAATAGGAATAATTTATTTAATAAGAATTATTTTATTTTGTTAGAATAAAATTATATTTAACTTAAGGGGGTGTTAGTGTTAGGGTTAGACTTAGCTTTAGGGGTTAATACATTTATTAGAGTAGCGGCGAGGTCCGGTCGGCAGATTAGGGGTTAATTATTGTAGGTAGGTGGCAGCGACATTGTGGGGGGCAGATTAGGGGTTAATAAATATTATATAGGGGTTGGCGGTGTTAGGGGCAGCAGATTAGGGGTACATTGATATAATGTAGGTTGCGGCGGTGTACGGAGCGGCAGATTAGGGGTTTAAAGTGTAATGCAGGGGTCAGCGATAGCGGGGGCGGCAGATTAGGGGTTAATAAGTGTAAGGTTAGGGGTGTTTAGACTCGGGGTTCATGTTAGGGTGTTAAGTGCAGACTTAGAAACTGTTTCCCCATAGGAAACAATGGGGCTGTGTTAGGAGCTGAACGCTGCTTTTTTGCAGGTGTTAGGTTTTTTTTCAGCTCAAAATGCCCCATTGTTTCCTATGGGGATATTGTGCATGAGCACCTTTTTTAAGCTGGCCGCGTCCGTAAGCACCGCTGGTATTGAGAGTTGCAGTGGCGGTAAATTATGCTCTATGCTCCCTTTTTGGAGCCTAACGCAGCCATTCTGTGAACTCTAAATACCAGCAGTATTTAAAAGGTGCGGGGGAAAAAAAGCACGTGTAGCTAACGCACCCCTTCTAACGCAAAACTCCAAATCTAGGTGTTAATGTCCCTGTTTTTGTTTTTTTTAAATCTTTTTATTGTGAGAAAAGTGATAACAAACAATCTGAAGGAACAAAGTCATCAAATATGTCCACACAGGGAACAACAATTATCAGTATGACCGTAGGGTTACATAGGTCAATAAATGCTTTACATGAACAGTAGACTGGGGTGCAGAATATATTAAGGTGGAAGAGAAGAAGTTAATAATATATATAGTATGGTCACCAGGAGTAACAAGATGACTACATTCCTTAAATAGACGGGATAGGCATGACAGTTCTCAATTTTACTTATTATATCATATAGTATATAATGTCCCATGTTACTAGATGTCTTGAAGGCTGCTTCTAGGGCAGGGAGGGGGGGCAAGGGTAGAGGGGGGAGGAAGAGAAAAAAAAAGGGGGGGGAATAGGAATGAAGAATTACGTGGTGTGAGAGTGGAATAAGATATTGGGTCTTTAGTTCGGAAATTTCTCTATCCAAGGGGACCAGATCTCTATAAATGAATCCATTTTATCCAGCACAGAATATGAATAGGATTCCATTTTCTGGATATAGTGTACAGTGTTAATTATTTTTTGTAATAGTGGGGGGTGATTTCTGTTTCCAAGCCCTAGAAATTTCCAGTTTAGTGGCCATAAATAGATAGATATAAAGGGACTTGTGAGCTTGGGGCATTGTTGGGAACCCTATATGCAGCAGGCAGGTGTGAGAATTCAGGGTATAAGTAAGGTTAATAGAGTTGCAAATGTGAAATAACTTTAAGGGATGGCTTAATAGGCTTTAAGGGATGCCCATAGAATCTCTGCAGTGACCTGTGCCGTATCATTAGTGGATATAAAGTTAGATATGACCTCTCCAGTTTCCGCTTGAAAAGTGGGGTGCGTGACTAGAAAATCTTTGAGTCTCCACACTGGAGGATGGGGGCCAGCCAGATTTGGGCCTATAATTATCAATAAAGAATCATGATCAGACCAAGATATAGGGTGTATCTTTGTGTAGGTGACATGTTCTAATGCACGAGAGCTAAGAAAGAAAAAGTCTATGCGAGTGTAAGACCTATATGGAGAAGAATAGAATGTAAATTCTTTATCTGTTGGATGAAAGGCTCGCCATACGTCGTAGAGGTCATAATGGCGGAATCATTTCTGGAAGGCTATTGAGAGGGGGTGTGTGGTTCTCTCTGAGAAAGAGATCTTAGGTCCCATTCTATCAAGTAGGGGGTCCCATATTAAATTAAAGTCCCCTCCTAGAATTAGCTCACCCTGTTTCACCGCCGATACTGAAGTCAGGAGTTGTTTAAGGAATTTGATTTGCCTCATGTTAGGAGCATAAGCGTTTACCAAGGTGATTAATTTATCATTTAGTTTACATACTAGAATAACAAATCTGGCCTGTGTATCTCTTTCAGTATACTTGATTTCGAGCGTAAGGGAGGAACTGATTATAATTGCAACTCCTCTGGATTTAGAGGTGTAGGAAGCGGAAATGATGGTTGGGAATTTTCTAGTTAGCTTGGGAAAGTCTGTGTTTTTTAGCCAATGTGTCTCCTGGATCATGGCAATATCAACTCTGGTCTTCTGGAGCATGTTTAGCAAGAGGCTACGCTTAGAAGGGGAGTTAAGGCCCTGAGTATTGAGTGTAAGTATGCGTAGTTGCGCCATATTTGAGAACGTATGGCTATTGTAGAAATCCTACCGTAAGTGGGAGTCGGGGCGGTGAGGGCTGGAGAGAGAGGAGAAAGAGAGAAAGGAGAAGAGAAGAGGAGGAGAATGGAAAGAAAAAAAAAAAGAAGGGGGGGGGGGAGAGAGGGTACCGGGGGAAGGGGGAGGGGGTGTGACGAGCAGCCTACGAAACTAGTTTATCAAGTAAAAAACAATGCTTTTAAATGGGATAAGAACTTAGGTTATTATAAGGGGGAAGGAGTTCAGTGGGTGAGAGCCGCTCGAAAGTGGTGGAGGGCTTGGGGAGTGGGGGAGCAAAAAGGGGGGGGGAACAGCAGTTAGATTGTTAAGAGAAGTTCTTGGGGGTGCACCAAGAGCTTTATGGTGGTAGTGAGCCAAGCTTTTGGAATAGATAGGATAAGTAAAGGTATGGGGGGAGGTGAGTAAATGTTATCGTCTTTAGATGGAATCAAGCACTTCAGAATGTTAGACGCGGGAGAAGTAAAGAAATTATGATGCATGCGAAGGGTAGGGGAGTGCCAAAAGGACTAGGGGTTGCGTAAGAGATCTCCATCTAGCATGGATGGGTGTATGTGTGTATAGAGATTAATGGAATGGGGGGGATAAGGGATCAGAAAGGGGAAATGAGGGATGCATATTAACTGTCTCTCAATACATTTAGACATTTCTATTACAACAAGAGGAGTTTATGCATAAATATAAACAAATGCAAGACATATTACTAATACCTATAAAGAGACATATTTTGACCGGTAAAGCCATAAGGGGGACATACCTGTAATACAATGTGTTTTACTAGAGTGAGATTAATCTGGGCTAATATCAATAGATAAAGACTTTGTAGATGCAACAACAGATGGCATTTATATAGGCAATAGCAAGTGAGATAGAATACATGGATAATCATAGGATACATAACTCATAAAGGAGTGTGTAGATACCTATACGTACTAGTTCCTGTGAAGGCAATAGAGATATGTGTCATAATAGTACACCTTGCTACAAAAGGGTAAGGGTGATTAAAGCTAAGAAGTTTATGATGTGACAATGTCTATTCTTATCCTTTCCACCTACCTGAGTGTAGGTGGTCTGGGGATTGGGATTATCCTAATGTATATATGTGTTAGATACCTGGTTTAGAGTACAATCTGAGGGTGAGAGCACATGTAGGCAGTCTAGTTTGTTATGATTCCAGCTATCTGTGCTTGGGTAGGTATACTAAAATGGGATTTAGGTCTCAAGAGCGTGTTTTCTAATGAGTGGAGTAGTTAACCTAAAGTTCAAATGGATAAATAGACCATTGGAGGGTGAGTCCCTGAAATATAAACTAACTGATGGTCAGGGGAGAATAAAATGTTTACCAATTTAGTGTATGACTATACTATACGTCTTAGCAGATAACCTAAATCTTAAGAACATAAAACAAGTTATAACATCAACATAGAAACAAATATGACATAATTTAAATAATACTTTACCACCAGGTACAATCTCTGCATAGTAACTGGAGTCTATAACAAAAGCCACAGTGACCTGTTCCACCAGGGGGTTAGAAGAGCGACTATCTAAATATAAGAAGGAGTGGTGAGCAAATGAATGTTACCAAAGATATTGCCTGCTCTAGTGATTTCTGAAGACCATGTTCAAAAGTCCTCTACAGGCTGATAAACATCTTTCCCCCTGGTTTGACAGTAGAAGATATGTGGCAAAGGCCGCGAACTAGATGCAGCCATCCGAAGATGAAGCAGAAAAAATATTATGTGCATATAGATATTACTAGAGAAATCTCTCGTTTCAGTATTCCTAGGAGACCAAGTTCAAGTGTCCTCAGTAGATTGAGTAGGGTCTTTCCTCTTGGCTTGGTAATTGAAGTTTTGCGGCAGAGGCCTCCAGCTAGGTGCAGAGGTGTTCAGTCCCACTGGACGTGTTGTAGGATCCTTCGGCTGGGCTGGTGCATGGAGCAATTGTAGAGACTGTAGAAGTCTTACCCCCTGTTCTGGGGAGGATACAGAATATGAATGGTCCTCTATTTGAAAATATAATTTGACAGGGAACACCCAGCGGTATTTGATATCGTTCTGTCTGAGACAGTGGGTGACCTGTTGAAAAGTGCGTCTTCGAAATAGGGTATGTGTTGAGAGATCTGGAAAGATCTGTATCGTATGAAAATGATCTTTCAATGTTTTATTGTGGAATGAAGCTCTAAGAACTTTTTCTTTGAATGTGTAGTAATGTAATCTTACTATGACGTCTCTAGAGGAGCCTGAGGGTGATGTTCTTGGGCGGAGAGCTCGGTGAGCTCTATCAATGATGGCATCTTGCATTTGAACAGGACCCACCAGTTCACTGAACAGTTCCATGAGGTATTTGGGGAGGGCAGGAGTATCAACATCTTCAGGAATGCCGCGGATCCTCAGATTATTGCGGCGTGACCTATCCTCTAGGTCCGCCATCTTTGATTCTAGGTCTGAGATAGTTTCCGCTAATGATTGAGTGTATGCTAACAAGTTGGAGTGATCCAGATGAAGATCTTCCTGTTTTTTCTCCAATGTTTCTGTTCTATCACCCAGGGATGAAATCTCTCTTTTTAGCTCGTGACTGATGTTTTTAGATCATGTTTATTGGATGCATGATGTGAGTCCATTTTTTCAGATAACTCCTTTATGGAGTCTAGTATAGAAGCATTTGTAGTTGTGTATCTCTCACTAGGTAGCGGGGTTGCCCTGTGTGTGCTTCTGCCAGATGTTAATGACTCCCTAGAATCTTCATCTGAGAATAGTGAGCTTTACTAGAAAAATGGTCAGAGAGAGTCCTTTTAGGAGCATCAGATTGCTTCTGCTACTTTCTTTGAGTATTAGACATTATAATTTAGGTCTGGTGTACAGTTGTCAACTGTTGTTCTCTAAAGGGGTAGGTTTGTAAGTGCGTGGTATATGAAGATAAATAAATCGGCACTCCCCTTACAGCGTTTTTATGCCTCCAACAGATAAGGGGTAAGGGCAGTAGAGACAAAAATAAAGCAATATCTAAGGAGAGTTTACAGTTTTTATAAGGTCTCCATCCAGAATGCTAATGTGCTATCTCTCCCCAGGGAATTTGCTCACTCCAGAGCGGCTAAGGAAAAGGGAACAGGGGGTATGACCCGTAGGCAGATGGGCCGACGGGAAAGGAGAGGGAGAGATAGTGGTAGGTGTTCTTCTCTAGTTTTCTGTCTTTAATTTACTGTGCAGTGTTTGCGGCACTTATAGATACTGTTGCAGTTACTGATGGGGTAAATATAGTAGGCCTGTGGCTTTTCAACGAAAGAGTCCCGGTCAGTTGCTAGGCCCCTGTTTGTGTTGTTTTATAAGTAATGTTGGAGCTCCTATAGATCTGTCTCCAAGTAAGTATGATGCGTCTTGTCAAAATAGCAAGGCAGGGAGCATTGAGTTAAATGTGGAGGTGCTGAGATAAGTGAGTCTGTGTGAGGCAGTTATCAAGTGCGCAACAAAGTACAGTTGCTTACCCGGTGTTAACCACAGCCTTCGACAGGTCCCTGTCAGTGTCCGCCTGATAATTGCAAGAGTGCAGCGGTCCAGACTACAGCATGTACTGCTTCCGCGGAGAGCGCTCGGTGCAGAGCGAAGTGGTAGGGGTAAGTGCATCCATGGCTTGCAGATGAGTCTGTTATGGAGGTCGGCCCCTCTCACCTCAGTAGGTCTCCCGGTTCCGCTGCAGGCAGTAGAATCTGTCTCGATCTGAGGAGGAGAGTTGAGCAAGCTGCTATAGTGCTAGTGTAGATCTGTCCTAAGAGCTGGGGATCCAGACAGGTAGAGTCAGTCTTACTTTGGCAGCAATACGGGGCCAAGATGGAGCCGGAAGTGGTTTCCCGCCTCTGTGCGCAAGTGACTGCTAGATCAACAGACGTCCTAATATTAGTGTTATTTTTGCGCCTTGCCCAACAAATCATACAGTGAGGTGCCTGGTAGAATTGGCTATCCTAGGGATCAAATAATAAGAAGCCTGGGGTTCAAAATAATAAATAAAAATTAGACTATCTTTGCTTGGCTCACGGAGCTCTTCTTATGTGCAGCCACCCGGTATCGTGGCTAGCTCCGCCCCCCATGTCCCTGTTTTTTTTTTTTAAATAATCCAGACAGACAACACTTTGAATTTCTACTGGTGACAACTAGAGCATAATACATGGGGCACATATATAAATGTAAACAATGTACAGCAATCTGGTTTCTGACACAACACATATTGATCACAATGCAAGACATGAGATATATTTTAAACTATGTCATCATGGTGCTGTTAGAATATGCTTATATATAAAGGTAATCTGAGAGTGAAATATGTGATTTAAATCACAGTATTGTTTCATCAAAACAGTGTAATGATTAATAAAGATATTTTGTATCTTTAGATAAATTCAATATCAATATTTGAGAATGTCACTCTAAAGGAATAGTCTTGTCATATCAGAGTTTGTTAGCAGTAGTTGTTAGAGTAGAATCATTGACAAGAGACCACACCAAAGGAAACTGCAGATTGATTTAAATATCAGTAGCAGTATGTCTGAGAATGCAGGCAAGACTGCTAGTAATAGCTGGTTAATTAAGGGCTAACATTACTGGCTAACAGCTGATACTAATGTTGTAGGCAGATGTAAAAACATTATCTGAACAGAGGGGCAGCCAGTAGATTAATGAAAATAAGCAATATCTGCATTAGATTAGCAGTTCATAAATAGCAGTAAGAGACAAACTTAGGGCTAGATTATATATATGTGCATTGGAGCCCTTTGCAGTTAAAGGGACAGTCATCTCCAGAATTTGTATTGTTTAATAAAAAAGATAATCCCTTTATTACCCATTCCCAAATTTTACATAACCAACACTGTTATATTAATAAACTTTTTAGCTGTTTGATTACATTGTATGTAAGCCTCTGCAGACTGTCCCCTTATCTCAGTCCTTTGAGAGACATGCATTTTAGCCAATCAGTGCTGACTCTTAAATAACTTCACGGGAGTGAGAACAATGTTATCTATATGGCACACATGAACTAGCTATGTCTAACTATGTAAAACTGTCAAAATGCACTGAGATAGGAGGTGGATTTTAACAGTTTAGAAATCAGTTTGAGTCTACCTGGGTTTAGCTAGCAGCAAAGAATACCAAAAGAACAAAGCAAATTGTATGATAAAAGTAAATTGGAAAGTTGTTTAAAATTGCATGCCCTATCTGAATCATGAAAGTTTAATTTTGACTAGACTGTCCCTTTAAGTATATATGTGTATTGGAGCCCTTTGCAGTTAAGTAGTTGAAAACATGTAAAATCATATTTATGAAATATTCATTTTTAATAAAGTGTTATACTGTGTATTGTCTGTAAATATTTCACATTCCAATGTTCTACACATAGCAAAATATATTCTTTTTATTTATAAATAGATATTCATATATATATATATATATATATATATATATATATATATTATCTGTATATATCTATACCTATATATAATCATGTATACACATGTATATATATAATCTTTCCTTGAACCAGAAAAGATAACAAATATACTAGAAGTCTTTGTGAAATCTTTAGTAGCTTCAACATAATATTTCAAAGCTCTTACCACATCCAAAGAATGTAAGGATCTCTCCAAAGAATTCTTAGGATTAGGACACAAAGAAGGGACAACAATTTCTCTATTAATGTTGTTAGAATTCACAACCTTAGGTAAGAATTTAAATGAAGTCCGCAAAACCGCCTTATCCTGATGAAAAATCAGAAAAGGAGATTCACAAGAAAGAGCAGATAATTCAGAAACTCTTCTATCAAAAGAGATGGCCAAAAGGAACAACACTTTCCAAGAAAGTAATGTAATGTCCAAAGAATGCATTGGCTCAAATGGAGGAGCCTGTAAAGCCTTCAAAACCGAATTAAGACTCCAAGGAGGAGAGATTGATTTAATGACAGACTTGATACGGACCAAAGCCTGTACAAAATAGTGAATATCAGGAAGCTTAGCAATCTTTCTGCGAAATAAAACAGAAAGAGCAGAGATTTGTCCCTTCAAGGAACTTGCAGACAAACCCTTATCCAAACCATCCTGAAGAAACTGTAAAATTCTAGGAATTCTAAAAGAATGCCAAGATAATTAATGAGAAGAACACCATGGAATATAAGTCTTTCAAACTCAATAATAAATCTTCCTAGAAACAGATTAACAAGCCTGTAACATAGTATTAATCGCTGGGTCAGAGGAACCTCTATGACTAAGCACTAGGCATTCAATTTCCATACCTTCAAATGTAATGATTTGAGATCCTGATGGAAAAACGGACCTTGAGATAGAAGGTCTAGCCTTAATGGAAGTGGTCAAGGTTGGCAACTGGACATTCGAACAAGATCCGCATACCAAAACCTGTGAGGCCATGCTGGAGCTACCAGCAACACAAACAATTGTTCCATGATGATTTTGGAGATCACTCTTGGAAGAAGAACTAGAGGCAGAAAAATATAAGCAGGTTGGTAACACCAAGGAACTGTCAATGCATCCACTGCTTCTGCCTGAGAATCCCTGGACCTGGACAGGTACCTGGGAAGTTTCTTGTTTAGATGAGAAGCCATCAGATCTATTTCTGAAAGACCCCACATCTGAACAATCTGAGAAAACACATCCGGATGGAGGGACCACTCCCCTGGATGTAAAGTCTGATGGCTGAGATAATCCGCTTCCCAATTTTCTATACCTGGGATATGAACCACAGAAATTAGACAGGAGCTGGATTCCGCCCAAGCAAGTATCCGAGATACTTCTTTCATAACTTGGGGACTGTGAGTCCCACCCTGATGATTGACATATGCCACAGTTGTGATATTGTCTGTCTGAAAACAAATGAACGGTTCTCTCTTCAACAAAGGCCAAACCTGAAGAGCCCTGAAAATCACACAGAGTTCCAAAATATTGATTAGTAATCTCGCCTCTTGAAATTTCCAAACCCCTTGTGCTGTCAGAGATCCCCAGACAGCTCCCCTACCTGAAAGACTTGTCAAGTTAGAGATAGTCGAACATTGGGATTTAAGGATATTAATTGTGATATCTTTGTATAATCCCTGCATCATTGGTTCAGCATACAAAGCTGGAAAGGTCTCATGTGAAAATGAGCAAAGGGGATTGCGTCCGATGCTGCAGTCATGAGACCTAAAACTTCCATGCACATAGCTACTGAAGGGAATGATTGAGACTGAAGGTTCAGACAAGCTGAAACCAATATTAATCTTCTCTTCTCTGTTAGAGACAGAGTCATGGACACTGAATCTATCTGAGGAATCAAATAACTTTTTGGAAAAATGATCCTCCAACCATCTCTTTGAAGAAACAACACTAGTTGTTTTGTGTGAGATTCTGCAGAATGTAAAGACTGAGCTAGTACCAAGATATCGTCCAAATAAGGAAACACCGCAATACCCCGTTCTCTGATTACAGAGAGTAGGGCACCGAGAACATTTAAAAAGATTCTTGGAGCTGTCGCTAGGCCAAATGGAAGAGCAGCAAATTAGTAATGCTTGTCTAGAAAAGAGAATCTCAGAAACTGATAATGATCTGGATGAATCGGAATATGAAGATATGCATCCTGTAAGTCAATTGTGGACATATAATGCCCTTGCTAAACAAAAGGCAGAATAGTCCTTATAGTCACCATTTTGAAAATTTTCAGATCCAGAACTGGCCTGAATGAATTTTCTTTCTTTGGGACAATGAATAGATTTGAATAAAACCCCAGACCCTGTTCCTGAAACGGAACTGGTATGATTACCCCTAAAAGCTCCAGGTCTGAAACACACTTCAGGAAAGCCTGAGCCTTTACTGGATTTGCTGGGATGCGTGAGAGAAAACATTTTCTTATAGGAGGTCTTACTCTGAATCCTATTCAGTACACTTGAGAGACAATACTCTGAATCCATTGATTTTGGACAGAATCTGCCCACATGTTTTGGAAGAATCTTAATCTGCCCCCTACCAGCTGAGCTGGAATGAGGGCTGCACCTTCATGCAGACTTGGGGGCTGGCTTTGATTTCTTAAATGTTTTGGATTTATTCCAACTTGAAGAAGGTTTTCAATTTGAACCAGATTCTTTGGGGGAAGGATTAGATTTCTGTTCCTTATTTTGTCAAAAGGAATGAAAACGGTTAGAAGCTTTAGATTTACCCTTAGGTCTTTTATCCCGAGGCAAAAAACTCCCTTCCCCCCAGTGACAGTTGAAATAATTGAATCCAACTGAGAACCAAATAACTTATTACCTTGGAAAGAAAGAGATAGTAATCTAGACTTAGATACCATGTCATCATTCCAAGATTTGAGCCACAAAGCTCTCCTAGCTAAAATAGCTAAAGACATAGATTTAACATCAATTTTGATGATATAAAAAAATGGCATCACAAATAAAATGATTAGCATGCTGAAGCAAGCGAACAATGCTTCACAAATCAGTATCCATTTCCTGTTGCACTAAACTTTCCAACCAAAAAGTTGATGCAGCTGCAACATCAGCCAAAGAAATTGCAGGCCTGAGCAGTTGACCAGAATATAAATAGGCTTTCCTTAGATAGGATTCAAGTTTCCTATCTAAGGGATCTTTAAAAGGAAGTACTATCTTCCATAGGAATAGTAGTACGTTTAGCAAGAGTAGAAATAGCCCCAACTTTGGGGATTTTTTCCAAAAACTCCAATCTAACTGCTGGCAAAGGATACAATTTTTTAAACCTTGAAGAAGGAATACAAGGAGTACCAGGCCTATTCCATTCCTTAGAAATCATATCAGAAATAGCATCAGGAACTGGAAAAACCTCTGGAGTAACCATAGGAGGTTTATAAAAAAAAATTAAACGTCTATTAGTTTTAACATCAAGAGGACTAGTTTCCTCAAAATCCAATATAATCAACACTTCTTTTAACAAAGAACGAATATACTCCATTTTAAATAAATAAGTAGATTTGTCAGTTTCAATATCTGCGGAATGATCTTCTTTACCCTTTGTGAGAAGTTTTAAAAGACCTTTTACGTTTATTAGAAGGCGGGATGGCAGACAAAGCCTTCCGAATTGCATCAGCAATAAAATCTTTGAAGTTCACAGGTATATCTTGTACATTAGATGTTGATGGAACAACAGGCAATGTACTATTACTGATGGACACATTTTCTGCATGTAATAGCTTATCATGACAACTATTACATACTACAGCTGGAGATATAATCTCCACAAATTTACAACAAATGCACTTAGCTTTGCTAGAAATGTTATCAGGCAGCAGGGTTCCATCAGTGGTTTCTGAAACAGGATCAGGTTGAGACATCTTGCAAATGTAAGAGAAAAAAAAAACATATAAAGCAAACTTATCAATTTCCTTATGTGGCAGTTTCAGAAATGGGAAAAAAATGCAAACAGCATAGCCCTCTGATAGAGAAAAAGGCAAGAGGCATTTAGGAATGGGGTTTTAAATAATGAAAATATTTGGCGCCAAGTATGACACACAATGCAAACAGAATTTTTTTTGGCGCTAGCAACATCCAGAAATGACACACTCGCGTCATTGAAGATTCAACCTTGTGAAAGCAGCTCGGCGTCAACTAAGACGCCGGAAATTACTAATTTTCCGTCATCGAACGTAACTTGCAAGCCTAATTTTGCCCGCAAAATTAATGAAAAACAGTCAATTTGAAAAAAGACTATACCCCAGGTAAGAAAAATTTTCCCAAATATGAAACTGACAGTCTGCGAAAGGAAATATACATAAACCTGACTCATGGCAAATATAAGTACAATACATATATTTAGAACTTTATATTAATACATAAAGTGCCAAACCATAGCTGAGAGTGTCTTAAGTAATGAAAACATACTTACCAAAAGACACCAATCCACATATAGCAGATAGCTTAACCAGTACTGAAACAGTTATCAGTAGCGGTAATGGAATATGAGAGTATATCATCGATCTGAATAAGGGAGGTAGGAGATGAATCTCTATGACCGATAACAGAGAACCTATGAAATAGATCTCCCATGAGGAAAACCATTGCATTCAATAGGTGATTCTCTCTTCACATCCCTCTGACATTCACTGTACTCTGAGAGGAATCGGGCTTCAAAATGCTGAGAAGCGCATATCAACGTAGAATCTAAGCACAAACTTACTTCACCACCTCCATAGGAGGCAAAGTTTGTAAAAAACTGAATTGTGGGCGTGGTGAGGGTATATTTATAGGCATTTTGAGGTTTGGGAAACTTTGCCCCTCCTGGTAGGATTGTATATCCCATACGTCACTAGCTCATGGACTCTTGCCAATTACATGAAAGAAAAGCTTACTTCTAGTGCAATTAACGCTCAAACAGGAGGGTTAATTAGCACTCCACTTGTAATACTTAAAGAGACTTTTTTATGGCTTGACGACGAAGGAAGGTGATACCTAAGTTGAAAAACAAACAAACAAAAAACAATATAAAAATTTGAAAACCCCAATTGTAAGTTAATATTTAACTGTTTATAATACAGTTGGGTGGCAACATATTCTTGTGACATTCTACAGACATGCATTCAGGACATAGTCCTTTCTAGGTGCATAGTAATACATCCAGTAAAAGCAAACAATATATCTATGCAAATACTATGCAATGGTTTATTTTAAAACTTCACTGTAATTGAATAATAACTTCAGATAAATGGTTGTGTTATATAAATAATTGTTGTACTTCTCCATATTGTTAGAAAATGAATTATAAAGTTTTTATGTGTTCACAAAACCTCTCTCTTTTTTATATTTTAAAAAACAAACCATTAATAAATCTACAGAATTTAGAGAAATGGTTACAAATAGTAAAGAAAATGAATATGAGTCTCACATGTGACTCAAAAGAAGACAAGCACACAAGTTTTAAGGAAGTTTAATAATGTGTTTTAGTATTTTGGCAAAATAAAATAAACAATTTTAAGATAAATATTTAATGCTTGATTAAAGCCAACAAGAAAACTTAAGTTTGTGTATAGCAATTTAATGTTTAATTAATATATATTCTGTTTCTTCGTTTTGCTGTAACTGATGTTGAACTCTGTTTTGTTGTTCGTGCTGGATAACAACATAAGAAATCTCTTCCTCTTTCTTCTATTTTATTACAAAAAGAGAAATAGTTATTTTATTAGAATTTTATCTTTAATATTATTTTAAAATATACATAATGCAATACATACAAACATTTACACCGATTCATTGATATTCTAAGAATATGCACATTTCATTAATAGCATCTCCCTCAAAATTACTGTAAAAGGAAGCCAGCCTGAGTAATTAAAGAGACAGTCTACTCCAAAATGTTTATTGTTTAAAAATATAGATAATCCCTTTATTATCCATTCCCAGTTTTGCACAGCCAATATGATTATATTAATATCATTTTTACCTCTGTGATTGCCTTGTATCTAAGCATCTTCTGACAGCCCCTTTATCTTAGGACTATTTATTTATTATCTATTGACTTGTATGTTAGCCAAATTGTGCCGTGTCCTGCACAACTCAACAGGAGTGAGCACAATGTTATATATATGGCAAACATGAATTAACATGTAGTGCCTTAAAAAAAGGCAGAAATTTATAGTTTTAAATGTTATAAAGTATATTAATATAACTGTGCTGGTTGTGCAAAGCTGGGTAATAGATAGTAAAAGCGTTATCTATATTTTTAAACAATAACAACTTTGGTGTAGACTGTCCCTATAATAACTCCCATATTTGCTGGTAATATAACCATGATAACACCAACTCCATAACTATATAATAATAGACCTCCTAACAATATTTTCTGGAGAAAAATCATAATATAAAGCTGGAGCTGTGTCTGAGAGATAAGAGGGTAGTCCAAAAGCACAGCTGGGTGGGATGTGGATGTAACGTTGACAGGGTCTTGGTAGATCAAGGGTATAATAAACATTTCTAAGGTATAGAGCTCCATAAGGGACAGCTGGGCATGGTTCCCAAACTGTGCAAATTCCACAAGATGGGTGATGATTGGAAGTACCATTAAAATACTGTAGATATGTTAATGTAAAACATATAAAAGTGCATTGGAACCCTTTGCCGTTAAGTAGATGAAAACATGTAAAAGCATATTTATGCAATATTCATGTTAAATAAATGTTTTAACTATGTTTTTGCTATAATTATCTCACATTCCATTGTTCTTCACACAACAGAATATTTTCTATATATTTGTAAATAAATATTCATATATATATATATATATATATATATATATATATATATATATAATCTGTATATATCTATACATATTTTTTTTATATATATATATATATATATATATATATATATATGTATATACATTTACGTATATATATATATATATATATATATATATATATATATATACAGTATTTATATATTTATATATATATATATATATATATACAGTATATTTATTTATGAATAAATAGAACATATTCTGTTATGTGCAGAACATTGTAATATGAAATATTCATATGTTCATGTTAGTTTAGCACAAATGAGAAAATGCAATCGTGTTTGCGCAAGAGTGTGGGGGGGTTCACTTTTTTCTTCATTGAATTCTATGTGGCAAAATGTAAATATGCAATATTCTAACTTTGAATTTTTGCGCTAGTCAGGTGACAGCTAGAGCGAAAACAGTTTACCTTTATTTTGTAATAAGAGCACAACCCAATGAGTGCAAAAATCTTACTTCTAGTTCAATTAACGCATTAATTTGCACTTCACTCGTAATCTGGCCCTAAATAGTGCCAATTGTCAGAGACCTTTATTTATTTCAAGTCTTACTCTATATTCAGAACAGAATTTAACATAACATATAAATTATATATATAACATATAAAAGTTATATATACTATATAAAAGTTATATATCTAAAACTTATTCACGTTTTAAGATACCCTCAGCTTTGTTGTGAGGCTGTTAAATAATTCAGCTTAGCATTCATAGCACAAACTGTTGCAGTCATACATAACCAATTTCTCTCAAATGATCACACCTGTCACACTTGTGGCATTAAAATATCTGAACAGGGGTTTTGCAACTCTGCTAAATTTAGAAAAAAAAACAAAAAACAAAATAATTTCCTCTTAGTTGCAAGGGAAATAACCAGCTGTTATTATATGCTTGGTGCACAACTACGAGTTTGAGGACAGTTTGGGCAGTTATATAGACAAAAAATGTTTTCATAAATTGATCTCTTACATATTGCAGCAAGCTGCTTATTTTATGCAACCAAATATTGACAATAATCTTATACAAATATATATATATATATTTAGTATGATATCACTAAATGATTTACTTACCATACATTTGCTATAGAGTGCATCGTCATTACTATAGATGTTTTCTGGATCCCTGAAAAATAGCATGTGTACATGTAATGGATGACTAATAAAGTAATATCTCAATACAGTTTAAAACTAAAATATTTTCATACATTTGTTTATCCGGTGTTAACAGTAATTGAGACAAGTGTATCTTGCATAGACTAAAAAACAACTTAACTCAAATTAATAGCCACAAATTTCATAGATCGGTCAATGGTCTTAAACTATCTGGTCGGTGAAAGCTTTTGTAGTTTTAATATTTTTTTTTTATTATCAGGTTTAATATATATTAATATACATATAGGGCCAGATTATGAGTGGAGTGCTATTTAGCACTTTGCTAAAATGCTAATTGCACCAGAAGTAAACTTTTTGTATGGGTCGGGTTGCTCTGATATTATGAGTTGAAGGTAAAAAGTAATCACTCTTGAGCTAACCCGATGCAGGCAAAAAGCTGAACTTACAATATCGTGTGCACGATATCCTAATACCCCCATAGAAGTCAACTGAGCAAAAAAAGTGGAAAAACACCCTACTTGTGCGCAAACCCGAGAGAGAGAGAGAGAGAGAGAGAGAGAGAGAGAGAGAGAGAGAGCAACACGGCCCGTGTGAACGGGCTTTAGGACTAGTATATATATATTTATATATACGATTATATATAGGCATATATATATACAAATATATATCTATTTGGAAATACAAATAACATATTCTGCTATGGGCAGAACATTGGAATGTGAAATATTTACAGTAAATAGTAAATACACAGTATAGCACCGTATTAAACATGAATATTGCATAAATATGCTTTTACATGTTTTTATCTACTTAACTGCTCCAATACACATATATCTATATATATATCTTTATAAGTATACATATGTGTTTATATGTGTATATACATCTGTAAATTCATACATACACATATAAATACATATGTACACATATATAGATATTTACATATACATACATATACATCTTTAGACATGTATATGTCTTTGACCCCTTATAACTTTTTAATGCAATATTTTGCAGAAATACTTTTTATTAGATGGTGTTATAATGAGTGTAACTGTACTTTGTAATGTATTTTTGATGTCTTTTGTAACACTTTTTTGTTTCGCGAAACAGTTAACCACAGCTCTTGGACACACTAACCCAAAAAGCATTAACTTGAATTGTGCTCAAGCTATCGTTTTTACTTTCAACTTGTAATACCAGCACAATTTAACCTGAGTGCAAACTAACGCAAAAAAATGATATTACTTGTGTGCAAACTTTTTTTGCTCCACTCAAAATCTTGCCCATAATAATTAGGGTAAAAAAAGATGTAGTTGCCCTTAACATGATTTACAATAGTGACTGTTCTATTTCCTACAGTATCTTGGTTGTTGGTACAAGTATAGCAGTCTTCCATTTCTTTACGGAATAACATGCAACATTACACACTGCCCATCTTAAATATACTGTGTTCAATAATGAGCCTTCTGTACAAATAGTTTTTCTAGACATCTGTATATGTGAATTATACATTATAATATGCACAAACAAATATGTGGTTTAAAGGGATACAAAAAAAAAATCCAATTTACTTCTATTATGAAATCTGCCTTGTTCCCATGGTATTCTTTGTTGAAGAGATATCTAGGTAAGTGTCTAGAGCAATACATGGCAGGAAATAATGCTGCCATCTAGTGCTCTTGCAAATGGATAACATTTTGCAAAACTGCCGACATATAGTCCAGATACGTTCATGCTCCTGAGCTTATATCTCTGCCTTTCAACAAAAAATGAAAAGAGAACAAAGAAAATGTAATATAAATATTTTAGAAAATTGTTTATAATTGCATGCTCTATCGGAATCATGAAAGAAAATGTTTTGGTTTCATGTCCCTTTTAGTACAAAAAAATGTATATATGTTTGGATTTATTAAATAAAATATTAATCTAGCTTTCAACTAAACCAGTAGCTTAAAAATGTCTATACATTTTTTTTTAAATAACACAATATTTAAAATATATACGCTTACATTACGAGTTTTGCGCTATAGAGAGAGCAAAACTAACTAAATGAAAGTTGCATTATTTCAACTCCATAACGCTGCCATTACGAGTTTCTGAAAAGCCTCATTGTGCGCGCGATATGGTGGCGTTAAGCTCCATACCGCACAAAATCCAAGGGCTGCTTTGACGTGCTCATGAACGCTTTCCCCATAGACATCAATGGGGAGAAGGTGTTAGTTTTTTTTCTAACACCTGAAGCGAGGAATGAAAAGCTCCATAACGCAACCCCATTGATGTCTATGGGGAAAAAAGTTACGTTTAAACCTAACACCCAAACATAAACCTTAAGTTTAAACACCACTAATCCACCGCCCCGGGCATCGCAGTCACAAAATAAAGTTATTAACCCCTAATCTGCCGCTACGGGCATCGCCGCCACTAATAAAAGTTATTAACCCCTAATCCGTGGCTCCCCAACATCGCCACTACTAATAAAAGTGATTAACCCCTATTCTGCCGCTCCCCAACAACACTGCCACTATAATAAATTTATTAACCCCTAAACCTCTGGCCTCCCACATCACCTCCCCTAAATAAACCTATTAACCCCTAAACTGCCAGCCCCCCACATCACAAAAAAACTAAATTAAACTTTTAACCCCTAAACTGAACAACCCTCTAACTTTATATTAAAATTACAATATCCCTATCTTAAAATAAAAAAAAACGTACCTGTGAAAAAAAAAAAAAAATAAGTTTAAACTATCAATAAACCTAACATAACTATTATACTAAACTATTATACTAAAATTAAAATAACTACCAATTAAAATTAAATTACACATAAAAAAAACTAACACTACTAAAAAAAATTAAGTCTAAAATTACAGAAAATAACAAACACTAAATTACGAAAAATAACAAACAAAATTATCTATACTATAATTGCGTTTGTAATGTCCATCACCGTCGGCAGTTGCGCACACATCCTTAATGGAATGTTAGGGATGCAAAGCAGCCAAAGCTTCGCTGCATCCAGGTGGATTCCGAAAACGGCAGAGTGGTGGAAAAAAACGAACCTCCCACACAAAGTATTAACACATACACCGCAAACCCACACATTGCAAAATAATAAAGTAATTAACCCCTTAATCCCTTTACCGTCATCCACCCACATCGCAATAAACCTAATTAACCTATTAACCTCTTAAACCGCCAAAACCCACAACGCAAATAACTAAATTACTAAGCCCCCTAACCTAACACCCCAAAATTAACAAAAATTAACCAAACTAAAAAATACTAAAGTTAAAAAAAAAAACTAAGATAACAAAAATAAAAAAGGCTAACATTACAGAAAATAAAAAACAAATTACCAAAGTTTACAAAATGAAACCTAATCCCTATGAAAATAAAGAAGCCCCCCCAAATAAAAACACCCCCTAATCTAAGAATAAACTGCCAGTAGCCCTTAAAAGGGTTTTTAGCAGGACACTGCCCCAAGATAAACAGCTCTTTTAAAGAAGAAAAAAGTCTAGGTCCCCCCTAACAGTAAACCCCCCCACCCACCAAACCTCCTGAAGTCCGGCGGAGAATCTCCTGTTCCAGGCGGTGAAGTCTTCTTTCAAGCAGCGGCCTCTTCTTTCTTCTTCCAGCAACAATCCGGCGTGGAGGGTGGAGCTGAATACCGATGACCATGGAGCTGAAGACCGGTGACCCTGGAACTGAAGACTGGCGACCCTGGAGCTGAAGACCAGTGACCCTGGTTTAAAAAACCAATAGGATTTCAGTAACTCTCATCCTATTGGCTGATTTAAATTTGAAGAATTAAATCAGCCAATAGGAATTCAAGGGACGCAATCTTTAATCGCGCACCTTGAATTCACTATTCAGTGTACGGCGGTGATCGTATGAAGAGGATCCTCCATGGCTCTGCAGTCGTCGGTTTTCAGTTCCAGTGTTGCCGGTCTTCAGCTCCAGGGTCGCCAGTCTTCAGTTCCAGGATCGCCGGTCTTCAGCTCTGCGGTCATCGGTCTTCAGCTCCGCCCTCCATGCCGGATTGTTCCTGGAAGAAGAAAGAAGAGGATGCATCTTGGAAGAAGACTTCACCGCCTGGAACAGGACCTTCTCGGACGGACTTCAAGAACAGTGTGTACCAACCTGGGGGTAAGACTTAGGTTTTTTTAAGTATTTATTGGAGAGGGTTTGTTTTATTTAGATTAGGGATGGGCAGTAAAAGAGCTAAATGCCCTTTTAAGGGCAATGCCGAAACAAATGCCCTTTTCAGGACAATGGGTAGTTTAGGTTTTTTATTGTAAGGTTTATTTATTTTGGGGGGTTTGGTGGGTGGTGGGTTTTACTGTTAGGGGGGACTTAGAATCCTATTGGCTGTTCCAATCAGCCAATAGGATGAGAGCTTCTGAAATTCTATTGGCTGATTTGAATAGCCAATAGAATTTTATTAGCTCTCATCCTATTGCTGTTTTAAACAGCCAAAAAGATTTCAGTAGCTCTCATCCTATTGGCTGTTTGAATTTCAAGAATCAAATCAGCCAATAGGAATTCAAGGGACGCCATTTTTAAAAAGGCTCCCTTGCATTGAAGATCCAGTGTACGGTGGTGACTGTATGAAGATGACCCTCCGCGCCGGATGTCTTCAAGGATGGATCTGCTCCACATCGCCAGGATGAAGATAGAAGACGCCGCCTGGATGAAGACTTTTTGCCACCTGGATGAAGACTTCTTGCCGCCTGGATGAAGACTTCTTGCTGCCTGGATGAAGACTTCTCGCCGCCTGGATGAGGATGGATGGCCAGACTAGTTAGTTTTTTTTTTATCTTTTTGGGTGTGTTGTTTTTTTAAGAATGCATTAAAGATCCAGTGTACAGTGGTGACCGTATCAAGAGTACGCTCTGCGCCGGATGTCTTCAAGGATGTGTCAATATTATGCTACCTGTCACTATACAACTTTGCCATTACAAACTGTTCATATGACTGATTAAATGTAAATAATACATTGATTGCAATCTTAAGATTGCAATTTTTTTATAATTTGTGTTGCTACTTATTGTTTAGATGATCGATTTATTCCCTTTATATAACATTGCAGCTTGACCTTCTTTTGATATCATACAGCTCCAATGACCATATGGTCCCAGATTCTGTAGCCATACCTTGTTTTTTACACAGCATACAGCACTAACTTTTTAACTCCTTGTTTTTTTATTTTTGTGATGATATTATTGTTATTCTTTCCAAGCCCTTTTTGTGTATATGTTTCTATCTTTAGATGGACTCACATATGCAGCGATATTTCCTCTGATATATAGATTAATACATTGCTCATATTACGCTGTCAGCTGCTGCAAATTTATGTTCCCAAAGTTTTAATGTTACTTATTGTGTACAACGATATCTTTTTTAATATAGGTATCATTTTAGTGTTGTTAATATGTTAAATTTTTTTGTGAATTGTGCTGTTATATATTGTCTGTATTATCGGTCTATCCCCTGTTTACCATTGGTTAACTAATTATCCAATGACATCTGTTGTTTGTATTTTAAAAGCCTCTGCGAAGGCATGTCATGTATTCAGTCTGAGGAAACGGCAAGAGCAACACGGCCGAGAAACGCAATGATAAGCATATTAATAACCTGTTTTTTTACTTACTCGGATCTCCTGCTTCCTTATCCAAAAATTGTTTTCCATTCAAATCTCCAATATCAAGATTAGACGTCACTCCAGCATTTTACTTGCTATAACAGCTACAGTAATCACCACTGCAGTCTTACCGTTTGGGCTCTGCTCCCGGGAACCTTTTCCAAGACAGATACTAGACTGGCGATCTAAGGATTGCACCTGCTGTGGATCTCATACCAGCCTTTTAGCCACACGTAGGACACTGTGGCTACAGTGTACTGACTGCTGTATTAAAGGTCAGCCTGCCTGTATGCACTTTTTTCGTTAAAAGTGCCATCACACTTGTGAGTACCTTTTCACCTGATCACTTGCTGCATTGTTTCTACACTGTTTGAAAATACTGCGCCATGAGGCACTTTCTTTTTTGTTCTTATTTAGTAGTGGTGATGTAGGGGGCTGACGGTTTAGGGGTTAATAGGTTTAGTGAGTGGCAGTGATAACGGGGAACAGTGGAATAGGGGTTAATAACTGTATTATAGTGGTGGGGATGTGGGCGGGCAGCAGATAAGGGGTTATTAAGTTTAATTTAGTGTTTGCGATGTGGGAGGGTGGCGGTTTAGGGGTTAATAGGTAGTTTATGGGTGTTAGTGTACTTTCTAACACTTTAGTTATGAGTTTTGTGAAACATTTTGTTACACAAAATCCATAATTACTGCT
The DNA here is from genome assembly GCF_027579735.1 of Bombina bombina. Lineage (NCBI taxonomy): Eukaryota > Metazoa > Chordata > Amphibia > Anura > Bombinatoridae > Bombina > Bombina bombina. The sequence goes on along the minus strand of NC_069506.1, from coordinate 250,458,568 downwards.
TTCAGATGGCAGTATGGATCGCTTCGGTATAGGCTGTAACGCAAGCATTTTAGCCTCATCGCACAACCTGTAATACCGGCTCTATGGAAATACCACACAAAAACGTAATTTTTTTTTGAGTGCAGGATTCAAGTTGCGTTACAGGATAAAATGCTTGCAGTATAGCTATACCGACATGACTCGTAATGGCTGCATTACTGTTTTTTATGCTGAAATTGCAATTTTTCAGCGTTAAAACTGTAACGCAAAACTCGTAATCTAGGTGATAGACTTTACCTCAAAATCACATTTATTGACTGTTTAATTTGAAAATATTTTTTATTTGTCGGATATGTTGAAAATAATAATAATAATAATAATAATAATAATAATCACACTGTGATGGAACTCACTGAACATTGTTGGAACCTGGATCCACTGTATGGCTGAAATCTTGCCCAGCTTCAACATTTCCATAGAGGTGTTCATCCATAGGTATTTCTTCTTGAACATTATTGTTCTGCATGATAATAAAGCACAAAAAAAATAAAACAAACTGTAGAACAATTAAGATGAATGCACTTTAACTAGAGATCAAAATATTAATGGAGAAACATAAATAAAACAATATTTAAATAAGATTGATTATCAGTTTTTAGAGCACTAAATGAACAAATGTGATATTCTCAATCAAATGAATAATGTACTGTAGGGTTATTTATTTACTTATAATTTGTAAGCTGGTTGTAAAGAAAGGAGAGGAAAATACAAGGCATATAGATTCCAACAAACACTACATAGAAGCTTTCCTTACAACTAGGAGAGGGGTAAAACTAATATAAATAATTAAACTATTCAAGTTAAACACTTTCAGCTAGATTACGAGTTTTGAGCGCTATAGGGAAATTAATGACTGCCACAAAAGCGGCGGTATTTAACCTCCCTGTAGTGCTGCTATTACAGGTTTTGCAAAACCTGGCTTGTGCGGGCGATATGTTTGCGTTGAGCTCTATACCTCACCCAAATACAAGCAGTGTTTTGAAGTGCTCGTGCATGATTTCCCCATAGACATCAAAGGGGAGAGTCGGCTAAAAAAAAGTCTAACACCTGCGATCAAGGAAACAAAAGCTCTGTAACGCAGCCCCATTGATTGGTTTAAACCTAACACCCAAACATAAAAAACACGTCTAAACACCTCTAATCTGCTGCCCCTAACATCGCCGCCACCTACATACAGTTATTAACCCCTAATTTGTTGCCCCTAACATCGCCGCCACCTAAATAAAACTATTAACCCCTAATCTGCCACTCCCGATATCGCCGCCACCTACATTACAGTTATTAACCCCTAATCTGCCGTCCCTAATGTCGCCACCACTATACTAAAGTTATTAACCCCTAAACCTCTTGCCTCCCACATCACTAACACTAAATAAATATATTAACCCCTACACCTAACCCTAACTTAACCCTAACCCTAAGCATAAACCGAACGTAACCCTAAGCATAAACCGAACGTAACCCTAAGCCTAAGTCTAACCCTAACCCCCCTAACTTAAATATAATTAAAATAAATCTAAATTAAATTTACAATTATTACCTAAATAATCCCTATTTAAAACTAAATACTTACCTGTAAAAAAAAAACTAAGCTAGCTACAATATAACCAATATTTATATTGTATCTATCTTAGGTTTTATTTTTATTTCACAGGTGAGTTTGTATTTATTTTAACTAGGTAGACTAGTTAGTAAATAGTTATTAACTTTTTACTAGCTACATAGTTAAAATAAATACAAAGTTACCTGTAAAATAAATCCTAACCTGCCTTACACTAAAACCTAACATTACAATACAATAAATTAAATTAATAAAATACAATTATCTAAATTACAAAAAAAATAAACACTAAATTCCACAAAATAAAAAACAAAATTATCAAAAATAAAAATGAATTACCCCTAATCTAATAGCTCTATCAAAATAAAAAAGCCCAACTAAAATAAAAAAAAACTAGCCTACACTAAACTGCCAATGGCCCTTAAAAGGGCCTTTTGTGGGGCATTGCCCCAAAGATATCAGCTCTTTTACCTGTAAAAAAAAATGCAAACACCCCCAACAGTAAAACCCACCACCCAACCAACCAACCCCCCCAAATACAAGGCATATTAATTCCAACAAACACTACATAGAAACTTTCCTTACAACTAGGGGAGGGGTAAAACTAATATAAATAATTAAGCTATTCAAGTTAAACACTTTCAGCTAGATGAGTTTTGAGTGCTGTAGGGAAATTAACAACTGCCACAAAGCGGTGGTATTTAACCTCCCTATAGAGCTGCTGATACATGTTTTGCAAAACCCGGCTTGTGCAGGGGATATGTTTGCATTGAGCTCTATACCTCACCCAAATACAAGCAGTGGTTGGACGTGCTCGTGCATGATTTCCCCATAGACATCAAAGGGGAGAGTCGGCTAAAAAAAAGCCTAACACCTGTGATCATGGAAACAAAAGTTCCGTAACGCAGCCCCATTGATTGGTTTAAACCTAACACCCAAACATAAAAAACACGTCTAAACACCCCTAATCTGCTGCCCCTAACATCGCTGCCACCTACATACAGTTATTAACTTCTAATCTGTTGCCGCTAACATCGCCGGCACCTAAATAAAACTATTAACCCCTAATCTGCCGCTCCCGATATCGCCGCCACCTACATTACAGTTATTAACCCCTAATCTGCCGCCCCCAATGTTGCCACCACTATACTAAAGTTATTAACCCCTAAACCCCTGACCTCCCACATCACTAACACTAAATAAATATATTAACCCCTAAACCTAACCCTAACGTAACCCTAACACTAAGCATAACCCTAATGTAACCCTAAGCCTGTCTAACCCTAACCCCCCTAACTTAAATATAATTAAAATAAATCTAAATTAAACTTACAATTATTACCTAAATAATTCCTATTTAAATTTAAAACTAAATACTTACCTGTAAAATAAACCTAAGCTAGCTACAATATAACCAATAGTTATATTGTATCTATCTTAGGTTTTATTTTTATTTCACAGGTAAGTTTGTATTTTTTTTAACTAGGTAGACTAGTTAGTAAATAGTTATTAACTATTTACTAGCTACCTAGTTAAAATAAATACAAAGTTACCTGTAAAATAAATCCTAACCTGCCTTACACTAAAACCTAACATTACAATAAAATAAAATAAATTAAATTAATAAAATACAATTATCTAAATTACAAAAAAAAAACACTAAATTGCACAAAATAAAAAACAAAATTATCAAAAATAAAAATGAATTACCCCTAATCTAAAAAAGCCCACCCAAAATAAAAATAAAAAACCCTAGCCTACACTAAACTGCCAATGGCCCTTAAAAGGGCCTTTTGTGAGGCATTGCCACAAAGATATCAGCTCTTTTATCTGTAAAAAAAATACAAACACCCCCAACAGTAAAACCCACCACCCACACAACCAAACCCCCCACATAAAAACCTAAATAAAGCTAAGCTAACCATTGCCCTGAAAAGGGCATTTGGATGGGCATTGCCCTTAAAAGGCATTTAGCTCTTTTACATTGCCCAAAACCTAAGCTAAAAATAAAACCCACCCAATAAACCCTTAAAAAACTTAATACTAACCCCCGACGATCCACTTACAGTTTTCGAAGACTGGACATCCATCCTCATCCAAGCGGCAGAAGTCTTAATCGAAGCTGGCAGAAGTCTTTATCCAAGCGGTCAGAAGTCTTCATCCAGACGGCATCTTCTATCTTCATCAATCCGGCGTGGAGCGGGTCCATCTTCAAGACATTCGGAGCGGACCATCCTCTTCTTCAGATCGCTGCTGTAGAATGAAGTTTCACTTTAAGTGATGTCATCCAAGATGGTGTCCCTTACATTCTGATTGGCTAATAGAATTCTATCAGCCAATACAATTTAAAGGTGAAAAAATCCTATTGGCTGTTGCAATCAGCCAATAGGATTGAGCTTTCATCCTATTGGCAGATCCAATCAGCCAATAGGATTGAGCTTGCATTCTATTGGCTATTACAATCAGCCAATAGAATGCAAGCTCAATCCTATTGGCTGATAGGATTTTTTCACCTTTAATTCCTATTGGCTGATTTAATTCTATCAGCCAATCGGAATGTAAGGGACGCCATCTTGGTTGATGTCACTTAAAGTGAAACTTAATTCTACAGCAGCAATCGGAAGAAGAGGATGCTCCACGCCGGATGTCTTGAAGATGGACCGCTCCATGCCGAATGGTTGAATTAGATTAGGTGTTTTCATTTTTATTTTTGATAATTTTGTTTTTTATTTTGTCTAATTTAGTGTTTATTTTTTTAAATTTAGATAATTGTATTAATTTAATTTATTTTATTTTATTGTAATGTTAGGTTTTATTGTAAGGTAGGTTAGGTTTAATTTTACAGGTAAATTTGTATTTATTTTAACTAGGTAGTTACTATTTACTAACTAGTCTACCTAGTTAAAATAAATACAAACTTAACTGGGAAATAAAAATATAACCCAAGCAAGCAATAATATAACATGTTTTATTTTACAGGTAAGTATATATTTAGTTTTAAATAGGAATTATTTAGGTAATAATTTTAAGGTTTATTTAGATTTATTTTAATAATATTTAAGTTAGGGGGTGTTAGGGTTAGGGTTAGACTTAGGCTTAGGGTTACGTTAGGGTTAGGTTTAGGGGTTAATCTATTTATTTAGTGATGTGCAAGGACAGAGGTTTAGGGGTTAATAGTTTATTTTATTATATTTCATTGTGGGGGGCTTGTGGTTTAGTGGTTAATAGGCTTATTATTGCGGCGGTGTTGGCGGGCGGTAGAGTAAGGGTTAATAATATTTAAATAGTGTTTGTGATGTGGGAGAGTGGCAGTTTTGGGGTTAATAGGTTTATTATAGTGGCGACAATGTCGGGGAGCTGCAAAATAGGGGTTAATACATTTTTAAGTGTCGTCGATGTCTGGAGCAGCAGATTAGGGGTTAATATTTTTATTTTAGTATTTGTGATGCGGGAGAGCCTCGGTTTAGGAGTTAATAGGTCGTTTATGGGTGCTAGTGTACTTTTTAACACTTTAGTTATGAGTTTTATGGTACAGCTTTGTAACGTAAAACTCATAACTACTGACTTCAGATGGCGGTACGAATCTTGTCAGTATAGGCTGTACCGCTCACTTTTTGGCCTCACAGCAAAATTGTAATACCGGCGCTATGAAAGTCCCATTGAAAAAGGACTTTTTTAAAAGTGCGGTACTGACGTTGCGTGACTGCCAAAAAGACTTGTAATAGTGGCGTTAGGGAAAAAGCATCGTTATGAAGCATAACGCTGCTTTTTCACTCATAACGCCAAACTCGTAATCTAGCTGAAAGTTTTACACTAAAATGTGTATGAATTGAAACAAAAGCATCTGAACTCAAAGTAGCATTTTTAAGCTTTTTTTTCCATCCATTTGAAGAATCTGCATTAGAATTTTGGCTTCCTAAGGGTTTGTTTCCATTTAAATGGTCAGTAATCATACGGCTAGATTACGAGTCTTGCGTTATGAGTAAAAAAGCAGCGTTAAGCATCGCAAACACTAAAAATAAAATTATTAACCCCTAATCTGCTGCTCCCGACATCGCCGCCACTAGAATAAACATATTAACCCCTAAACAGCCACACTCCCGCCTCGCAAACACTAGTTAAATATTATTAAACCCTTATCTGCCGCCCCTAACATCGCCGCCACCTACCTACATTTATTAACCCCTGATCTGCCGCCCCCAACGTCGCCGCCACTATACTAAATTTATTAATCCCTAAATCTAAGTCTAGCCCTAACCCTAACACCCCCTAACTTAAATATAATTAAAATAAATCTAAATAAAACCTACTATTAATAACTAAATGAATCCTATTTAAAACTAAACACTTACCTGTAAAATAAACCCTAAGCTAGCTACAATATAACTAATAGTAACATTATATCTAGCTTATGGTTTAATTTTATTTTACAGTCAAGTTTTATATTTATTTTAACAAGGTAGAATATTTACTAAATAATTATTAATTATTTAATAACTACCTAGCTAAAATAAATACAAATTGACCTGTAAAATAAAACCTAACCTAAGTTACACTAACACCTAACACTACACTACAATTAAATAAATTCCCTAAATTAAATACAATTAACTAAATTCAATACAATTAGCTAAATTACAAAAAAACAAAAAACACTAAATTACAGAAAATAAAAAACAAATTACAAGATATTTAAACTAAATACACCTAATCTAATAGCCCTATCAAAATAAAAAAAGCCAAACCAAAATAAAAAAACCCTAGCCTAAACTAAACTACCAATAGCCCTTAAAAGGGCCTTTTGCGGAGCATCAGCCAATAGGATTTCTTCAACCTTAATTCCGATTGGCTCTTATGTCGGCTCTTCAAAACTGTAAGTGGATCTTCGGGGGTTAGTGTTAGGATGTTTTAAGGGTTTATTGGGTGGTTTTTATTTTTAAATTAGGGGTTTGGGCTGCAATAGAGCTAAATGCCCTTTTAAGGGCAATGCCCATCCAAATGCCCTTTTCACGGCAATGGGGAGCTTAGGTTTTTTTAGTTATGATTTAATTTGGGGGGTTGGTTGTGTGGGTGGTGTGTTTAACTGTTGGGGGGGTTGTTTGTATTTTTTTATAGGTAAAAGAGCTAATTTCTTTGGGGCAATGCCCCGCAAAAGGCCCTTTTAAGGGCTATTGGTAGTTTAGTTTAGGCTAGGTTTTTTTTTTATTTTGGTGGGGTCTTATTTTATTTTGATAGGGCTATTAGATTAGGTGTAATTAGTTTAAAGATCTTGTAATTTGTTTTTCATTTTCTGTAATTTAGTGTTTGTTTATTTTTGTAATTTAGTTATTTGTATTGAATTTAGTTAATTGTATTTAATTTAGGGAATTTATTTAATTGTAGGGTTAGGTTAGGTGTTAGTGTAAGACAGGTTAGGTTTTATTTTACAGGTCAATTTGTATTTTTTTTAGCTAGGTAGTTATTAAATAGTTAATAACTATTTAGTAGCTATTCTACATAGTTAAAATAAATACAAACTTGCCTGTTAAATAAAAATAAAACCTAAGCTAGATACAATGTAACTATTAGTTATATTGTAGCTAGCTTAGGGTTTATTTTACAGGTAAGCATTTAGTTTTAAATAGGAGTTATTTAGATATTAATAGTAGGTTTTATTTAGATTTAATTTAATTATATTTAAGTTAGGGGGTGTTAGGGTTAGACTTAGATTTAGGGGTTAATAAATATAGCATAGTGGCGGCGACGTTGGGTGCAGCAGATTAGGGGTTAATAAGTATACTGTAGGTGTCAGCGATGTCGGTGGTGGCAGATTAGAGGTTAATAAGTATACTGTAGGTGTCGGCGATGTTGGGGTTGGCAGATAAGGGGTTAATAAGTGTAAGATTATGGGTGTTTAGACTTAGAATTCATGTTAGGGTGTTAGGTGTAAACATAAAATGTGTTTCCTCATAGGAATCAATGGTGCTGCGTTACTGAGCTTTACGCTGCTTTTTTGAAGGTGTTAGACTTTTTCTCAGCCGGCTCTCCCCATTGATGTCTATGGGGAAATCGTGCACAAGCACGTACAACCAGCTCTCCACTGACTTAAGCAGTGCTGGTATTGGAGTGCGGTATGGAGCACAATTTTGCTCTACGCTCACTTCTTGTCTTTTAACTCCGGGTTTCTAAAAACCTGTATTACCAGCGCTGTAGGTAAGTGAGCGGTGACAATAACGTGCAAGTTAGTACCGCACCCATCATAACGCAAAACTCGTAATCTAGCTGATTGAAAATAATGTTGTATAATTCTGCACATAGTGCAGAATTATATAACATTATATTAGTGCTAGCTTTATAGAACCTAATATTGCCGGTGAACTTTTATTACAAAAGAGTGTTTTCCAGACCCGCTCTCTGTGCTCTACTGTGCGGGTCTGTTTTTTTCACTTAGCCCATCTGGCCAGTTGTCTAGTCACAGCCCGGCCCGATCGCGCTATTACACTCAGTGCAGCTCGCTCCTGCTGTGTCTGACAGTGGAAGCGAGCTGCACTGAGTGTAATGGCATAATGGCGCTATCTGGCCGGGCTGTGAATAGACAGCTGGCCAGATGGGCTTAGTGAAAAAAACAGACCCGCTCAGTGGAGCGGGTCTGGAAAACACTCTTTTTTTAATTAAATTTCACCGGCAATATTAGGTTCCATAAAGCTAGCACTAATATAATGTTATATAATTCTGCACTATGTGCAGAATTATATAACATTATTTTCTAGGTTTACTGGCCCTTTAATCATTTCAAGTGGAGCCGTAAGCTACTGAAGTTGTGAAAAACTAAAAGTAGTTTATGACTCCATTAATGTTTCCATAGAAATATTTTGTGCAATGCATGTAATTGCTCTTTTTATGTATGTGTAAGTTAACATTCTGCTAACGCTTCCAGGTGATGTCTGATTAGTCAAAAAATGCACCATAACAAGTCTGTTGATATGGTAACCCAACCTTACACTTTAAAAATTACGTTTAGTGCCTGCACTCCTTACTAGTCAGCTCAGACTTTTTTGGACTAAGTTGTTTGCATATAATCATGGCTTTTAAATATACTAAATAACATTAATTACAACATATATGTGGTTCTATATTATACATTCATTTTCATGTAAAGATATGTAGTATATGTTTGTTTTTTGTTTTAAAAACCCCCCAACAAAAACAAACATATGAGATGCCTTTATCATAACATTTTAGATTTTTTCCCCCATAAATATTTGTTTTTGGGCCAAGCTGCCAGTGAAATATCCCTTCATCTGAACATATGGCTTATGATACAATTTTCTCAAGCATGTTCCTCCTTTAAAAACCACTTAAAGGGACACTGAACCCAATTTTTTTCTTTCATGATTCAGATAGAGCATGCAATTTTAAGCAACTTTCTAATTTACTCCTATTATAAATTTTTTTTTCATTTTCTTGCTTTCTTTATTTAAAAAGCAGGAATGTGATGCATAGGAGCCGGCCCATTTTTGGTTGAGAACCTGGGTTATGCTTGCTTATTGGTGGATAGATTTAAGCCTCCAATAAGCACGAGCTATCCATGGTGCTGAACCCAAAATGGTTTGGCTGCTAAGATTTATATTCCTGCTTTTAAAATAAAGATAGCAAGAGAACGAAGAAAAATTGATAATAGGAGTAATTAGAAAAAATATGGGTTTAGTGACCCTTTAAGTATACATATGTATTTATGTCTTTAAATGTGTATGTCTGTAAATACATATATAAACATATAAATACATATGTACACATATATACATATGTTTATACATACATATACATATTATACATATTTGGAATGTGAAATATTCACAGTAAATACACAGTATAACACTTTATTAAATATTATTGCATACATATGTTTTTACATGTTTTCCTCTACTTGACTGCAAAGGGCTCCAATGCACATATATATATATATATATATATATATATATATATATATATATATATATATATATATATATATATATATATTATATATATATATATATATATATATATATCTTTATAGGTATACATATGCATTTATGTGTTTATATATGTATATACTGTATGTCTGTAAACACATTTGTACACACACACACACAAATATATATACTGTATATATATATAAATATATATATATAAAATAAGCAGGATGAGACTGATATACTACAGGGAAGTTCAACTCTGTGAAAAAGCATTACTGGGCTAAAAAGCTTCACACAGGTGGTGAATCACCATAGAACAGGCTAACAATGGTTTTGAGCCAGTTGTTCCGTCCTGTGAATGCAATTGTCTCTGTATGTATTTAGTCTTCCTATGGGAAAAAGGGGCAATCAGACGTGGACTCCTTGCTCAGTGTGCTTAGAGGAATATGGCTACACCTCACTGACGAGGCCCAATGAAGGCCGAAACGATCATCTGGGGTTGCTGTGTTCCTTGTTCAGAGAAGAATTGCCTGGTATTTCACTGACCGTAATAGGCGGGATCAGCAACGCTTTTCAAGTTGTACTCTGTGAAAAGCGTTGCTGGGCTTAAAAGCTGCACCCAGGTGATAAATCACCATAGAACAGGCTAACAATGGTTTTGAGCCAGTTGTTTGTTCCTGTGAGTGCACTTCTCTCTGTATGTATATATTTATCTATATGTACATACATATCCATCTTTAGACATGTATATGTAAGTATCTCTATGTTAAAGCCCTTTGCATGTTTTTTTCTTATACCTGAGACCTCATATCCTTGAGCCCTTAGAACATTTTTATGCCATTTTAACCTCTTAAGGACTGGGCATTTCCAACTACAACTTCCCAAAATACCAGTGCATGTTTAGCATTTTTGCAATCACTCCATTTAAAAAGAAATAGAGCCTTGTTTTTTTCTTTCGTTTACCTATCAAAACGATATATACTTTTTTTAGTAGACAACCCAGAGTATTGATCTATGCCCATTTTTGTATATTTCTTGCCACTATTTCATCTTCAAATGCGATCAAATAAAAAAAATTGCTAACTTTTTCACAAACTTTAGGTTTCTCACTGAAACTATTTACATACAGCTTGTGCAATTATGGCAAAATTGGTTGTAAAAGCTTCTCTGGTATCCCCTTTATTCAGAAATAGCAGACATATATGACTTTGCCATTGCTTTTTGGTAATAAAGGCAACTAATTGCATCTGCATACCCCATGTATTATTCCCAGCAGTGAAGGTGTTAATCGGGTAGCTTGTAAGGTTAATTTTAGCTTTAGTGTAGAGATTACCCTCCCATGTCCCACCCCCTGATCCCTACCTGATCCCTCCCAAACAACTCTCTTCCCTCACTCACCCCCACAGGTCACCCCCATTTTAAGTACTGGCAGACAGTCTGCCAGCATGCAGTTTTAGACTTTTTATTATTAATATTATTATTATTATTTTCAGTGTATGATGGTGTATGACCTTTACCCTCCCACCTCCCTGAGCTCTCTAACCCTCCCTCTTCTAGCTAGTTTCCGTCATCTTAGGTACTGGCATGCAGAAAGAGCACAATCTCACCATTGTTAGTGAGATCATGCCCAGGACAGCATGGTCATACAGGGTTACAGCCCTGGTCCTTAAGGGCTTAACGACCAGTGCCGTACAGGGTTAGGCGCTGGTCATTAAGGGGTTAAAATCATTTTTATTAGTCTTATTATGAGTATAACTGTACCTTTAAATATAATTTTGATGTGTTTTGAAAAAAAATGTAGTCACGGGTAACAACTAACTAGAGCTCGAAAGTTGTCCTATCCCCGATGCACAGTAAATTCAATTGCGCTCAAGCGAATGCATTTAATTTCAACTCGTAACACGCACACTACTTCTTATGCACAAAGAGCCGCTATAAACTCTAATCTAGCCCTATACGTCAAAAGCTTTCTAACATCTCTCTAATGTAATACATTTTGGCCTCACAAGATTTATTAATACACGTAAAGAACATAACTAAAAATAACACATTGAAACTTGAAAAATCATAATACTGATTCTGATTATAAAATAATGCTCAGATTTAAAATAGTGCGACTCTACTAAAGGGTCTCATAAGACAACCATAAAGGGACATGAAAGGTTTATGCTTTAGATACAGCATACAATTTTAAGAAACTTTTCTATTTACTGCTGTGATCACATTGACTTCATTCTCATAGTAGGCTAATATACTTAAGCAGACTCAGAAGCAGCAATATGCTACAGGGAGCCGGCTGGTGATTGATAACTTGTCATTGGATCACCAGATGTATCCCCCTAGCTTCCAGTAGTGCTTATCTGCTCTATGGTTGACTTTAACTATGTGTTTAACCTATTTGTGAGTGTTAAAACACAGTTATAGGCAACTCTTTCAATGTTTGCATACGAAGAGAGAATCACTCTACCAGGAACGAACAGCAGCTCATCAGCTAGTTCTATGGCAATTTAACACCCAGGAGCAGCCTCTTTTAGACCAGTGTGCTTTTCACAGAGGAAGACTTTCCTGAAGTATATCAGTCTGATCCCGCCAAGTTAAATCAGTCCAACTCCGAAATACCAGATATTTCTCCTCTGAATAAGGAACATGACAACCCCAGATGATCGTTTTGGCCTCCTATGGGCCTTGTCAATGATGTGCAGCCACATTCCTGGGCAAGGAGTCCACGTCTGGTTTCCCCCATCACCCTTAGGGAGACCTCCCCAGGGTCATATTAATTTGCATACAAACTCTTTCAATATTATTTCTATTTTATGAACTGAAACATTATTGTGTGCCCTTAATTAAAATATAATTTTAAGAAGTGTTTTTTAATGTTACCCACTAAAATCATGTCTTTTCTAGCACAGAATAGCAAAAAGTTGACAAGAATGCACAAATAATAGTAATAATAATGTTGTGTCATTTTACATTGTACCCAGAAAACAGTGTGCAATCCATTTCTTTTAATATGTTTGTGAAGACTTTAATAGAAACCAAAAAACGCAAATTTACACCAGGATTTCATTGAACATGTAAACAGGTTAATGACTGGACTAGTTTCCAATGAGGTGGTAAAGAGTAAAAACTGGTAATAAAAAACATTTATCTCCATTTAAATGGACAGTCTAGTCCAAAATAAACTTTCATGATTCAGATAGAGAATATCATTTTAAACAATTTTCCAATTTACTTTATCACCAATTTTGCTTTGGTCTATTGTTATTCTTAGTTAAAAGCTAAACCTAGGAGGTTCATATGCTAATTTCTAAGCCCTTGAAGGCTGCCTTTTCTCTCAAGGCATTTTGACAGTTTTTCACCACTAGAGAGTGTTAGTTCATGTGTATCATATAGATAACACTGTGCGTATGCACGTGGAGTTCAGGTGAGCCAGCTCTGATTGGCTAAAATGGATGTCTGTCAAAAGCACTGAAATAAGGGGGCAGTTTGCAGAGGCTTAGATACAAGATAATCACAGAGGTAAAAAGTGTATTTATATAAATGTGTTGGTTATGCAAAACTAGGGAATGGGTAATAAAGGGATTATCTATCTTTTTAAACAATACAAATTCTGGTATAGACTGTCCCTTTAAGGGCTTGTTTCCATTGAAGTGGTAAATTGTGGAAACCAGCGATAAAATCATTTATCTCCATTACCTTCTATAGAGATTTTTTATGTTACCACCAGTTTCCACAGTTTACCACCTAATTGGAGACTAGGCTTATTGAGGTTTTTTATGTTACCACCAGTTTCCACAGTTTACCACCTAATTAGAGACTAGGCTTATTGAGGTTTTTTATGTTACCACCAGTTTCTACACCTTACAACCTCAATGGAAACTAGGCCACTGTCGGAAGCTGTCGATAAAGAGTTCATTTTTATTGAGGTGGTAAAGTTTGGAAACTGGTGATTAAAACATTTATCTCCATTAAAGTCTATGGAGAATTTTTATGCTACCACTAGTTTCCAAACTTTACCACCTAAATGAAAACTATTTCTCAGACATCACGGCTTGCTCAACTTAGGCAAATGCCTCTATTTAACAAAGTCTGCCGGACCTGATCCGACAGTGCGGATCAGGTCCGCCAGACCTCGCTGAATGCAGAGAGCAATACGCTCTCCGTATTCAGCATTGCACCAGCAGCTCACAAGAGCTGCTGGTGCAACGCCGCCCCATGCAGACTTGCGGCCAATGGGCCGCCAGCAGGGAGGTGTCAATCAACCCGATCGTATTCGATCGGTTTGATTTCCGCCGATGTCTGTCCGCCTGCTCGGAGCAGGCGGACAGGTTATGGAGCAGCGGTCTTTGTGACCGCTGCTTCATAACTGCTGTTTCTGGCGAGTCTGAAGGCTCGCCAGAAACACGTGCCCAGAAGCTCACTACGGAGCTTGTTAAATGGGCGCTCTAGTTTACATTGAGGTGGTAATGTTTGGAAACTAGTGATAGCATAAAAAATCTCCATAGCCTTTTATTGAGATAAATGTTTTTACCACCAGTTTCCACAATTTACCACCTCAATGGAAACTAGGCCTAAGTGTAAAAGAGACAAAGGGCTCGCTTCCATTGAGTTGTTAAAAATGGAGCTGTAAGCTACCGAAGTGACCGACTGCTAAAAGTAGATTATGGCTCCATTTTAGTACCGGTTTCCATTGAAATATTCTGTGCATTGCGTGCAGTCACTTATTTGGTGTCGGTGTAAGTTAACATTGTGTTAACGCTTCCATCCGATATCAGATTTCATGAAAATCAGTTAGTTGCTATGGTAACCCAACATTACACTTTCAAATTTACGTCTAGTTTAAATTTTGTAGATATGTGCTTGCAATATTTTTATATTTAAATACATACTGATAACTATTCCTATAAATGGGACAACAATAAATATTACATTTTTTTATACATTGAAACACTTGCATTATTTGCGTTTAAAATTTCAATGGGAAATAGGTCTCAAAAAGCTATTTTTTTTCTCTTTTATACCTAGTTGAGCTGGGTGTAATTTTTATCGACAGCCTCCAACAGTGTAATAACGGTTTGTGTTTTCATTGGAAATCTGTAAGAAGTTATCACTTAATGGCTTTTAACACTTTCTATGGGACAAATTAATATTTTCGGTAGCTGAACCCTGGTTGCCGATATTGAGGTATAACGCGCCATTGAAAGCAGTCGATAAACGAAATTGCTTCTGACAACATATTTATCGATTTGCGACCTCTCGCAAACCTAATTGCGGCTCAATGGAAGCGAGCCCAAAACAATTTTTTTGAGGCTTAGTTCCCTTTGAGATATTAAAGTTTTTTACTTCATAAAAATATTGTTATATGTAATATTAAGTGCTGGCCCAGTATAAGACTAATTATGTTCTTTATTAAATATTAATATGTATTTACATAAAAAAAATAAAGTCAAGCACAGAATTCCAAATTCTAACTAGGTCTATGCCTAGGGCAGCACTTAATATTACATTTATCAATACATTAAAAAATATAATAAACTAATATTTTTCTTTCCTTAAATAAAACTATTTTTTTCATAAATTCAATGTATCTTTGTTTTGTGATCTACATATTAAAAGCTTGTGATTGAAAATAGCGCAGTGTGTGCCTGATATATGCAGGCCCTTAAAGGGACACTGAACCTACATTTTTTCTTTCGTGATTCAGATAGAGCATAATGTTTTAAGCAACTTTCTAATTTACTCCTATTATCACATTTTCTTTATTCTCTTGGTATCTTTATTTGAAAAGCAAGAATGCCGGCCCATTTTTGGTGAATAACCTGGGTTGTCCTTGCTGATTGGTGGATAAATTCATCCACCAATCAAAAAGTGCTGTCCACAGTAGTGAACCAAGAAAAAAAGCTTAGATGCCTTCTTTTTCAAATAATGATAGCAAGAGAACGAAGAAAAATTGATAATAGGAGTAAATTAGAAAGTTGCTAAAAGGGTCACTGAACCCAATTTTTTTTCTATCGTGATTCAGATAGAGTATGCAATTTTAAGCAACTTTCTAATGTACTCCTATTATCAAATTATTTTCATTCTCTTGGTATCTTTGTTTGAAATGCAAGATTGTAAGTTTAGATGCCGGACCATTTTTGGTGAACACACTGTGTAAATTCATCTACCAAAAAACAAGTGCTTTCCATGGGCTGAACCAAAAAAATAGCTTAGATGCTTTCTTTTTCAAATTAAGAAAGTAAGAGAACGAAGAAAAATTTATAATAGGAAAAAATTGATAATAGGAGTAAATTAGAAAGTTGTTTAAAATTGCATGCTCTATCTGAATCATGAAAGAAACAAAATTGGGTTCAGTGTCCCTTTAAGTGGTTTTTAAAGGAGGAACATGCCTGAGAAAATTGTATCATAAGCCATATGTTCAGATGAAGGGATATTTCACTGGCAGCTTGGCCCAAAAACAAATATTTAGGGGGGAAAATATCAAAAATGTTATGTTCAGTGTCCCTTTAAATATTTGCACTTCCGCAAGCGAGATACTCATGATTGATTTTCTTTTAACATGCAGGTTAATGTGTGCACGTACTACAAGTTGAAAGTAATAAGAACGCGACTTTGCGATCGCATCCTTACACTCAAAAGGGCACAGCGTGCAATTGCGATTGCATAATCACATTTGCCCATAGACTTTAATGGAGCCTTGTTTTTCATGCTGAAAAACTGACAGCCACAGCTTAAGCAACCCTGATTGCAACAACACATTAATATATATGTATGAATGTGTACATATATAGGCCTAGATTTGGAGTTCGGCGGTAGCCGTCAAAACCAGCGTTAGAGGCTCCTAACGCTGGTTTTGGCCGCCCGCTGGTATTTGGAGTCAGTGATTAAAGGGTCTAACGCTCACTTTTCAGCCGCGACTTTTCCATACCGCAGATCCCCCTACGCCATTTGCGTATCCTATCTTTTCAATGGGATCTTTCTAACGCTGGTATTTAGAGTCGTTTCTGAAGTGAGCGTTAGAGCTCTAACGACAAAATTCCAGCCGCCTGAAAATAGCAGGAGTTAAGAGCTTTCTGGCTAACGCCGGTTCATAAAGCTCTTAACTACTGTACCCTAAAGTACACTAACACCCATAAACTACCTATGTACCCCTAAACCGAGCTCCCCCCACATCGCCGCCACTCGATTAAAATTTTTAACCCCTAATCTGCCGTCCGCCACCTACGTTATACTTATGTACCCCTAATCTGCTGCCCCTAACCCCGCCGACCCCTGTATTACATTTATTAACCCCTAACCTGCCCCCCACAACGTCGCCGCCAGCTACTTAAAATAATTAACCCCTAATCTTCCGACCGCAAAGCGCCGCCACCTACGTTATCCCTATGTACCCCTAATCTGCTACCCCTAACACCGCCGACCCCTATATTATATTTATTAACCCCTAATCTGCCCCCCTGATCGGAACAGCCAATAGAATGCGAGCTCAATCTGATTGGCTGATTGGATCAGCCAATCGGATTGAACTTGATTCTGATTGGCTGATTCCATCAGCCAATCAGAAAATTCCTACCTTAATTCCGATTGGCTGATAGAATCCTATCAGCCAATCGGAATTCGAGGGACGCCATCTTGGATGACGTCCCTTAAAGGAACCGTCATTCGTCGGGAGACAACGGAAGAAGAGGATGGATCCGCGTCGCCTGCTTCAAGATGGACCCGCTCCGCACCGGATGGAAGAAGATTGAAGATGCCGCTTGGAGAAGATGTTTGCCGGTCCGGATGTCCTCTTCTTGCCGGATAGGAGGAAGACTTTGGAGCCTCTTCTGGACCTCTTCATCACCGGATGATGGATCGCCAACCCCCGCTTGGGTTGGATGAAGATGTTGGAGCCAGGACGGATCGGTGAACCTGGTATGGTGAAGACAAGGTAGGAAGATCTTCAGGGGCTTAGTGTTAGGTTTATTTAAGGGGGGTTTGGGTTAGATTAGGGGTATGTGGGTGGTGGGTTGTAATGTTGGGGGGGGTATGGTATGTTTTTTTTTACAGGCAAAAGAGCTGAAATCCTTGGGGCATGCCCCGCAAAGGGCCCTGTTCAGGGCTGGTAAGGTAAAAGAGCTTGTAACTGTTTTAATTTAGAATAGGGTAGGGAATTTTTTATTTTGGGGGGCTTTGTTATTTTATTAGGGGGCTTAGAGTAGGTGTAATTAGTTTAAAATTGTTGTAATATATTTCTTATGTTTGTAAATATTTTATTATTTTTTGTAACTTAGTTCTTTTTTATTTTTTGTACTTTAGCTAGTTTATTTAATTGTATTTATTTGTAGGAATTGTGTTTAATTAATTTATTGATAGTGTAGTGTTAGGTTAATTGTAGGTAATTGTAGGTAGTTTATTTAATTAATTTATTGATAGGGTAGTGTTAGGTTTAATTATATCTTAGGTTAGGATTTATTTTACAGGTAAATTTGTTATTATTTTAACTAGGTAACTATTAAATAGTTCTTAACTATTTAATAGCTATTGTACCTGGTTAAAATAATTAAAAAATTGCCTGTAAAATAAATATTAATCCTAAAATAGCTACAATATAATTATAATTTATATTGTAGCTATATTAGGATTTATTTTACAGGTAAGTATTTAGCTTTAAATAGGAATAAGTTATTTAATAAGAGTTAATTAATTTCGTTAGATGTAAATTATATTTAAGTTAGGGGGGTGTTAGTGTTAGGGTTAGACTTAGCTTTAGGGGTTAATCAATTTATTAGAATAGCGGTGAGCTCCGGTCGTCAGATTAGGGGTTAATAATTGAAGGTAGGTGTCGGCGATGTTAGGGAGGGCAGATTAGGGGTTAATACTATTTATGATAGGGTTAGTGAGGCGGATTAGGGGTTAATAACTTTATTATAGTAGCGCTCAGGTCCGCTCGGCAGATTAGGGGTTAATAAGTGTAGGCAGGTGGAGGCGACGTTGAGGGGGGCAGATTAGGGGTTAATAAATATAATATAGGGGTCGGCGATGTTAGGGCAGCAGATTAGGGGTACATAGGGATAACGTAGGTTGCGGCGGTTTACGGAGCGGCAGATTAGGGGTTAAAAAAAATATGCAGGGGTCAGCGATAGCGGGGGCGGCAGAATAGGGGTTAATAAGTGTACGCTTATGGGTGTTTAGACTCGGGGTACATGTTAGAGTGTTAGGTGCAGACGTAGGAAGTGTTTCCCCATAGGAAACAATGGGGCTGCGTTAGGAGCTGAACGCTGCTTTTTTGCAGGTGTTAGGTTTTTTTTCAGCTCAAACAGCCCCATTGTTTCCTATGGGAGAATCGTGCACGAGCACGTTTTTGAGGCCGGCCGCGTCCGTAAGCAACTCTGGTATCGAGAGTTGCATTTGCGGTAAAAATGCTCTACGCTCCTTTTTTGGAGCCTAACGCAGCATTTGTTTAAACTCTCGATACCAGAGTTAAATTTATGGTGCGGCCAGAAAAAAGCCCGCGGAGCGTTAACTGCCCTTCTACCGCCAAACTCCAAATCTAGGCCATAGATATTTATGTGTTTATTTGTGTATATATGTTTTGAAATATTTATACACATATAAATAAATAAATAAATAAATAAATAAATAAATAAATAAATATGTATACATTCAAACACATATACTGTATATTGACCCCCTAATTAGGGACTACGTTATTCCCAAATAATAGACAAACACCATCTCTTGTGGTAAAAAGCCTGCAGCTTGATTTATTAATAACATAACTTAATATTACGTAACATATAAATAAAACAGATAAATATCCCCCATAATAGAGTTAACACTAACAACCCACGGGGCATAGCAGGAGGTACCCCAACAGAACTCCACAACCACCAAAGGCAAGCCCCCCCGCCAAGCTGGGACAAGGATCTTACATCTCCACAGCCATAATTTCATGGGAGGGAGCTTTTTCTCTGCCTCAACAGGGCAACATGCCCTACCTATTGCCTTAAGGCTAATATCTCTCCCTTGTCCCCCTTGATCGGTCTTAGACCGACACAGCCACATATGAAGTTCCCGCCCTTGAATCCACACATCACCTCGCTGTAACCCCCCATCTCTCTTAGTCGCCCCCACCACCTCTGACACTCAAAATGCTGCAAAAAACGCTATAGTACCACCTCATACCTATTGGAACACACAGAGGCCAAAGCACATACCACCCTTTGTAATAACGAGAACACAACCGGTCTCCTGGAGTGTGTGACAATTCCCTCCCTACACAAACACCTGGCTGCCATCCGCACCACAAAGGTTTTTGTCACATCCTCCCAGCCCAGGCATTGGCATAAGAAAGCAATCCCTGACAGCCTGCGTTTCACCATAGCCCTCGACACCCTAGTCTTTTCCCATTCCGCCATCCATTTTAATAGTACTGTCAGCCAACTCTGGGACGTGAGGGCCCCCCCAGCCCCTTTTACCACTGAACACCATTCTCTCCATACCTGGAAATAAGCTTTCCATGTAGACCCAGCCAAAGCAAAACGTACCACCTTCCACAAGTCCCCTGGGCACTGCGTCCCCTCCTTCTCCGCCAATGGGGCCAGCTCCTGGATCTGTCCCACTGGAAATGGGAAAGAGAGTCAGCAATCCCATTCAACTTACCCAGCACATGCACAGCTTTGAAGAGCACACTACATCTCAGGCACTCCAGCACAAACAAATGAAGGAGGACCACCACCGGGGGGGATGATGCCAACAAAGAATTAATCGCCGACACCACCCCCATATTATTCCGAGTGGAACAGAACCTTCCTGTCCCGCAGAGAAACCGACCAGCAACAGAAACAACTCTAAGAATACTAAATTCTTAGTCAGGCCGCCCACGTACCACCTCTGCGGACGTGCATCAGCGCACCACTTACCCCCCAGATAGGCTCCAAAGCCATGGGCCCCCAAAGCATCTGTGAACAAATGAACATCCAGGTCCTGCCAACCCACTTGCTGGATCAAGGACCTCCCATTAAACTCCTCCAAAAAACTCAGCCAAACCATCAGGTCCTCCTTCAACACCTTTGTATATGATGGAAAGCATCCTTCAATCTGACCGTAGACAGGGATAACCTTCTACAAAATATCTTCCACACCAGGATGATCCTGCAAGCAAAATTTAGCTTGCCCAACAAAGATTGCATTTCCCTCAACTTTAGCTTTCTCCACCCCAATGCCCGCCATAGAACCCCACACAAGTCAACCACCTTGTCCTGAGGAAGACTACATTCCATGCTGACAGAATCAATGTGTATTCCCAAGAAACTCAGTGCAACACAAGGCCCTTCTGATTTGTCACCCGCAACCGGAATACCGAAATTATCCTTGCTACCCCTTCAAAAGCATTGATCAAGAGCTGGCAATCTCCATTTCCAGGAGGGCCCACAAACAAGAAATTGTCCAAATAATGGACCACGAACTCCATCCTGAGACCTGTTTGATGACCCATTCCATGAAACAGCTGTATTTTTTAAAATGGGAACATGAAATGGAGCAGCCCACGGGTAATCACAAATCAACAAAAAAATTCCAGTCAAATGAGCAACCCAACAGATGGTGACAAGACGGGTGGACCAGAAGCAGCCAAAATGCTGCTTCGATGTCCACCTTCGTTAGGAGGGCCCCCGGCCCACCTGCTGAACCAATGCAACAGCATCATCAAACGATGCGTATTTAACCTCCGCCAGGTCAGGATCAATACCATCATTCACCGACGACACCATCGGGTACGACAGGTGGTGGATCATTCAAAACTGACCCTTCGCCTTCTTAGGGACTACCCCAAGAGGTGATAGCCTCAGGTTAGGCAACAGACAAGCCATAAAGGGGCCAGCCATGCGCCCAAAGGCCACCTCCTTCCCCAATTTTTCCCGGACCACTCCCAGAAATTCCTTGGTGGAATTCAAGTTTCCCGACACCCTACCCCCTCTCTTGAAAGGGAATGGTGAATCCTGAGCTAAAACCCGTGAGGAGCAGCTCGGCATCTCCCCACTTTCCCCTAACCCTAGTGTACCTCCTTAGCCATGGGAATCATCTTTCTGATGTCCACCGGGGTCCGGGCCCTGAACACCCACTTCCCCAGGTCTACACCCGACTTTCCCTTTTCGGAAGCATTTGGCATAAGGGTGAACTCCCCCACATCCTGAGCACTCGTGCTTATTGCATGACGCCCCAAACCGACACTGCCTGTCATTAAACTGGAAACACAGGTCTTTTTGGAGGGCCACTGCTGAACCACTCCCGGCTGTTCCCGTGGAGCCTCCCCCCCGAATGAAAGGACTGCCCACTGTGCAAAGGAGTCATTATCTCCAGCAAAATCCCCATGTCCCTATAGTCCAACCTCATCTCAGGGTGAACTGCAATCCACTGACAAAACTGTTTGTCATATCTCCACCATGCCATAATCCCATATGTATGGTAGGCCGAGGAGACCTTGTCCAAGTAGCAGAAAAGGGATGATCCCTGCTCAGGAAACTTCTGCGTGATCACGCTCGCCAAAATACAGAAGGCCCTAGACCAGTTAGCTAAAGTCTTTGGTATCTTCCAATACCGCTTCTTCCGTTCTTCCTCCTCCTTCTTTCCCTGTTCCCCTTTGGGTCCTCCTTAACTTCTACAAACAGATCCAAGGGAAGAAGGGAAAACAGCTCTAGGAATTCCCTCTTCCATATCCTCTCCTTAGCCTCGGATGCCAAGTGTAACCCCAAGGGGCCTATGGAAAATAAAAACGGCCTATGCAGCGCTTCCTCTGATACTTTTAGTGTCACCGTCCCTGAGCTCGCGTCTGCTGCCACTCCAGCCACTCCCACAATCGCCAAACCGCTAGGCTCTTGTACCGCCCCTGCAACTGTGCTCACTACCGGACCCGGCCCAGATGCTGCTGCCCCCCCCGGGGGCTGGCCCCTGGGCCACCCGCACCTTATGTGCTTGTTTCCCATGCTCCCGCTGGGCTCCCTTGCTCGCTAGTCCCACAAGACAGCTCCACCCTCACAATTAACTCCTTCAAACCCTTCAACAACACACTCTGAACCTCATTCACACTCCCACTCTGAACCCGTACCTCTTGGCACCTCTGCTGGAGTCCTATGCGCCGTCCTAGCTCCCGAATCCCTTGTAGTCCAGCTCTACCCGACCTTCTCCGTTTTCTCACCGGCAATTCCCGCCTTCTTTCCAGGGACCACCTCCTGGATCTCGACTCCCTCCTTTCGCCACGCTGTCCTCTGGCCGTCTGCTTGATTTCTTGCCCAGGTGGGTGACACCCTACCATCCCAGCCCGGTCTGCTCCTGATAGGTGAGTGGGACCACCTCTGGCTGGCCTCCCGCCATCAAAGTCACTAGGGATTTCCTCTATGATGAGTGAATCCCCATCCCTCTGCCAGATCCATCCTGCAGCTTCCCTCTGGGGTAGAAGTCAGTGGCACTACAGGACCAGCCGTCGTCGCCTCCTCAGATGCCGCCTCCGTCGCTGCTCCCGCTTGCGTGTCACAACACCCACGTGACTGCTGTCTTCCTCCCGATCCTCCGGCTCTTGATCTTGAAGTGCTCTCCTCTGCGGGCTGCACCTCCTCCCAGCCGGCCGTCCTCTGCTCCCTCTCCTGCAGGATCCAGATGCGCTCCCCGCCGATCGACCTCTTCTTGGACCCCCCGCACAGGGGGCTTCGACTGCCACGCCGGCCTGGACCTAGGGGATGGCTCCTCCCCCAACGCTTGCTCCGGCTCCTCTCCAGCAGGTATGGCCCCAGCAGCCTGCAGCTGTGCCAACAGCCACTGAGGGCCCCTCTCGCTGGCAACAGCTGCAGCTGCTGTGAACAGCTCATCTAGGTTGTCAATTGTGAGTAGGTAAGTACCCCGGATAGAAGATGAGCCTACTTCCTGCTCACTGGCTTTCTTAAAACCTACTCCAGGGGCCCTCCCCCTAACCACTCCTCACTCACCTATTCTCACTCTGCCCTGCTCTGGGGTCAAATGCCCTTACTAAATAGGCATTTCTCCAGGGCTGGCATTATAGAAATACAAATATAAATAAATTTGTTTCTATAGATCTCTTTTTTGTGCAATATTTTTAATAACAATTTTATATCAGACAGCATAAATATGAGTGTTACTGTTCTGTTACATGAATTTTGATGTTTTTTGTGACACTTTTTGTTATTTAACCAGAGGTCTGAGGTCACGGTTTTTACTTGTGAATAAAATGTGATTGCCCTCTTGTGGTCTCATTTACTTCCAACTTGTAATATGCCCCTGAAAAGGCAAATTTTTACCCCAATGCAGGCGCACAGGGATTTTCACTCTGTAATCTAGCCCTTTGAGTGTTGCTACACAATATAACAACTCTTCAATCAAGTGTATATAGCTTGTTCTTTGTGCTTTGTCTGTTGTTAAAAATTATTTCACAAAGTTTACTCAGAAAGATAAACTTACATTTGTATTGCTCTTTTTTGTTTTGTTCT
Source organism: Bombina bombina (assembly GCF_027579735.1). NCBI lineage: Eukaryota > Metazoa > Chordata > Amphibia > Anura > Bombinatoridae > Bombina > Bombina bombina. The sequence goes on along the minus strand of NC_069506.1, from coordinate 250,434,551 downwards.
CTGAAGATGACTTCTTTAACAATCCCCATCTAAAAATGGATTCAAATAGACATTAGACAGCATATAACATTATTATCAAGTCACTTTATATATTAACAAAAAAAAATGTATTTTCTTAAATAGACAGTATAAAGCAATTTTCATATAACGGCATGTAATAGACACTCCTATAAAGAATAATATGCACAGATACTGATATAAAAATCCAGTATAAAACCGTTTAAAAACTTACTTAGAAGCTTACAACTTAACTGTTAAAAAGGTAGCTAGAACAACCACTGCAAGTGGGAAAAACAGATACTCCCCCCCCCCCTCCTCTGCATATGAAAAGACTCTCTACACAAACAGGGGCAAGCTGGAGTAGGTGTACGTCTGTATTCTCCTAAAACTTTGGGGCTTGGTTAGGAGTCTGAAAATTAGCGCAATGTTATTTAAAAATTAGCAAAACTATAAAAAAATGTTAAAAAAAACTGTATGGGCAATATAAATGGATCGTCTACAAAACATTTATGCAAAGAAAAATCAAGTGTATAATGTCCCTTTAAAGGGCCAATAAATAAGTAGGATTGCATAATTAACATGTGCATAATAAAAATACAATGATTTGAAACTTACTCTAATAAGCAGTAGATTTTTTTTTATGGCAAATTTATTTTTTCTACAATTTTCCACCACCTGTATTATGTATCAGAAGTCAGTGTTCCCCAGGAATTGTGCATATAAACAAATATATTACTGTAAATATCAGGCCCGGACTGGCCAAAGGGCATACCGGGCATTTGCCCGGTAGGCCGCAGGGTCGTTTAGCCCTGCCCACTGTGACACAGTGGGCGGGGCTGCGACCTCACGCATACAAAAATTTTTTTGAGAAATGATTTTTTTTTTGTAAATGTTTTTTCAATATTTAATATGATAACTCAGGCTCAGTGTTTAATAAAATATTATATGTAGTCTCTGCAGCAAAGAATCCTCTTAACTTAAATAGGTCACACTCACACTACACATCACACTACTAGAGTCACACGTGATCGTCTAGTACTTCAGAGCCACTTCTTTTAGAAAACCCCCAAACAAGCTGCAGCACACAGTTACAAGTACAAGTTACAACATAAAATACTACATACAACATCATTCATTCAGAATCATTGGCATTGCATTCCCAATTTGGCAATTTGGATTGGCCGAGGCGCAGCACGCACAGGCGCACTACTTCCGGCCTGGGTCTGAGGTCTGAGTGCGCACTGCGAGTGACATCAAAGTCACACACACGCTCTGCACGCGGCTGCACTACACTCATGCCGCATGCCGGGTCCACCACGTGACACATAGAGGCTCAGGCTGCGAGGCTGTCAGACAGACTAGTGCTGCGGCAGCCTGTATGTCATGTGGGTGACCGTGTCGAGGTGTCAGTGGCTGGAGGCCTGAAACATGCTGCCGCAGGGCCGGGTGGGTCCCCTGAGTCCTCCATAGTAGGCTCCATCTCCAGATTCCAGAGTGACTCTGAGTACAGAGTCCAGACCATGGGTGTTCAGTGAGGCCGGCCAGGGGGCTAGTGAGCATGATGAGGACTCGAGGAGGCTTCGAAGTTTGACTCAGCAGGTGACCAGCAGCTGCAGGGCAGGTAGGAGGTCACTCTGATCTCAGAGACTGAGAGGACCTTTTCGTTGGTGTAGTTAAGTTGGTCGGAGGTTGTTCTGTTCGTCACGACTCACAATCAATATCACATGACAATGTGACATGATAAATTAAATATATACAATATACACAATGAATTCATTGTCTGTCACATTACTATACTATCGATAACTATATATACATGATTCATTTACTAGCCTAACTTCCACGCCTAGCTAGTACTACAGGCTGCTTAGGCAGCCTGTAGTACTAGGCCAGGTAGGCGTGGCTGGGCCGGCCGCCTATTTACAAAATAGCAGTCACTGTTCTCTGAGAGTCTTATATATATATATATATATATATATATATACATATATATATATATATTAATACATTAATTTACAGCCTAAGTGATCTGTAGTACTAATTAGGCCTGGCTGGGCCGGCCATCTATCTGTGTACAGCAGTGGGTATCATTTATTGCAGTGGGGCTGGGGGCATCATTTATTGCAGAGGGGCTCAGGGCATCATTTTATTGCTATGGACATCATTTTATTGCAGTGGGGTTGGGGGCATCATTTTATTGCAGGGGGGCTGGGGTCTTTATTTTATTGCCTGGGGGCATCATTTATTGCAGTGGGGCTGGGGGCATCATTTATTGCAGGGGGGCTCAGGGCATCATTTTGTTGCAGGGGGAGCTGGGGGCATCATTTTATTGCAGGGGGGCTGGGGGAATAATTTATTTCAGGGGGGCTGGTGGCATCATTTATGGCTAGGGGCATCGTTTTTATTGCAGGGGGCTGAGTGAATCATTTATTGAAGGGGGCTGGGTCATCATTTATGGCTGGAGAAATCATTTATTGAAGGGGGCTGGGGGCATCATTTTATTGCAGGGAAGCTGGGGGAATAATTTTATTGCTGGGGAATCATTTATTGCAGGGGGCTGGGGGCATCATTTTATTGCTGGGGGCATCATTTTATTGCAAGGGGGCTGGGGGCAACATTTTATTGCAGCGGGGCTGAGGGGCATCATTTATGGCTGGGACATCATTTTATTGCAGGGGGGCTCGGGGAATCATTTATTGCTGGGGGGCTGGGGACATATACTGAGCATATATAAACATGTATTATATGTGCATATCTTTTGTAATGAGGTGCTTAAGTGCTGATATATACTGTGCATAAGTATGCGACTGTGTGACAAGCAGTTTAGAAGTGGTCTGGCCTTAGGCAAATATATTTTTAAATCATTAACTATTCCATTTCTAAACTGACTCTGTTATGTTAAATAGTTGAAACCTATATGTTCAATACCTCAATTAGATTGAAAAGAAAAGGTTACAAATCTGGATTGCTTTCAGATTGAATATTTGGCAGTTTCTGTTTGAAATGAATTGAATTTTGCTGGAAAGTTCATGTCCGTGTTTCCTCTGGTCACAATAATTTGCACTTTGTTCTCTTTGTATCTTTTTTTGAAAAGCAAAAATGTAAGCTTAAAAATTTGCCCATTTTTGGTTCAGGGTAGGGGATGGGGGCCTCTTTGTCCTAAAATGCCCGGGCCTCTTTTTGATCCCAGTCCGGCCCTGGTAAATATCTTTGCTAGATCAATATATTTCTAATGGCTCACACCCACTAGCAGAAGTTATGATGGAGTTACTACTGCTTAAAGCACACTAACTTTTAAGTGTCCATTAGTTTGTTTAGTTAAAGGTTGATATTATCAATACCATATACACACTTAGCATTATTCAATTTAAGTGCGTGTATAATAAGCATTGATTTGACTTTGTCTCCCTCATTGCTGTAAAAATGTTACTAGTAGATGACTTTGACGTATGAGGTTAAGGACACATTATTATAATTATTCCTGCAGTACATATATTATTTCAGGTTATGGACTTTGTACAAGTGTGACTCTCCCCTCCTTTTTTGCATTTTTCTACCTATGTGTTTACCCAAAATATATAGGGGCATATGTATGGAGCTTGATGCCCCGTGTTTCTGGCGAGCCTGCAGGCTCACCAGAAACAGCAGTTATGAAGCAGCGGTCACAAAGACCGCTGCTCCATAACCTGTCCGCCTGCTCTGAGCAGGCGGACAGACATCGCCGGAAATCAACCCGATCGAGTACGATCGGGTTGATTGACACCCCCCTGCTGGCGGCCTATTGGCCACGAGTCTGCAGGGGGCGGCGTTGTGAGCTGCTGGTGCAATGCTGAATACGGCGAGCGTATTGCTCGCCGTATTCAGCAATGTCTGTCGGACCTGATCCGCTCTGTCAGATCAGGTCCGACAGACATTAATAACTAGAGGCCATAGACTCCTTTCGCTCTAATTGACTTGTCCTAGTATGCACTCTGTTAGGTTAGGATGCAGGTATTTGTAGGTTAAGGATAGAGACAACATTCATCCTCATCAGGTATTGAAAAGGTCAATTTCACAAAGCAAGTATGATCCAATAGGAGGAGGACTTGGTCTTTAAATGAAGTTTGTTTTATTATTTAATGCTTACAGCTTAGAGTATGTAGATCTTTCCTTTTACCCAAAAAGCCTATCTTAGATCTTTCACTTATTATGAGCCAGATTACAAGTGAAGCACTATTTAATGCTCCCTCTCGAGAATTTAACTCTGCTAGAAGTAAGCTTTTTGCACGTGTCAGGTTGCACTCTTATTATGAGTTGAAAGTAAACTTTTTTCAATTCTGCTCTAACCTGACGGGAGTAAAAAAACTAACTTACGATACTGCACGTGGGATAACCTATTCCCCCTTAGAAGTCAGTGGAGCAAAAAAAGTGAAAAAAAACCTAACACCCTACTCATGTGCTTACCCAATCGCATATTCTCAAGTCACTAACCCGACATGAAAATATGAATTTTTCACATTCCAATGTGCTTCACATAAAATTATATGTTCTAGCTATTCATATATACATATTTCTACATATATCTGATGTTTCTTTGCACAAATTATATATATATATACTGTATATATATATATATATATATATATAAATATATATATATAAATATATATATAAATATATATATATATATATATATATATATATTAAGATATATAATTCCTGTATGTGAAGAACGTTGGAATGTGAAATATGTACATTAAATACTAACTATATCACTTTATTAAATATGAATATTGCATACATATATTTGTACATGTTTTCATCTACTTATATATATGATGTTTTTTAGTTAAATATATATCTATACCTAAATACATATATTATTATATATAGGTGTATATATATATATATATATATATATATATATATATACTCAGATATATAGGAATATCTCTTTTAAAACACTGAACATATTTCCCTCTGTAAAGAACATTGGAATGTGAAATATTTACAGTAAATACACAGTATAACACTTTATGAATACTGAATAAATATGATTTTACATTTTTCAGCTGCTTGACTTCAAATTACTCCAATGCACTTCTATACATGTGTTTATATTTGTATATATCTCTATTTATGTGTACATATGTGTTTATGTGTTTACATGTGTATACATGTCTATAAATTAATATATATACATATGTAAATACATAAAAACATACATATCTGTACATACATATACATCTTTAGAGATGCATATGTATGTATCTCTATGTTAAAGCCCTTTGCCTACTTTTTTTTCTAACACCTGAAACCTCAATATTTGAGCTCTTATAACTATTTTGTGCTATATTGTTTTTAAATAATTTTTATTAGATGATGTTATTATGAGCGTAACTGTATTTTGTAATGTATTTTTGATGTGATTGGTGCAACATTTTGTTTCACAGAGCTCTGAGGATGCGCTAACCCAACGTGCGTTTACTACATTCACTACTAAACAATACGAAATCTAAAATGCAACACCTAAAATTAATACATCACTCATTCTTGGAGTAAAACATTTAATAACTTTCCCTTGCATTGTCACCCAAAAATGTTGTTAATTGTGTAAACCTAGATATAGAGTTTTCAAAGAATTGTTAATGTTTATTAATTAAAGGTGCAATGAACCCAAACATTTTCTTCTGTGATTCAGACAGAGCATAGAATTGTAAACAAAGTTTATAATTTACTTCTGTTATCAATTTACTTTCATTTTTATTCTTTATTGAAGAGATACCTAGGTATGTAATGTACACGTCTGGTGAACTACATGGGAGAAAAAGTGCTTTTGTATAACATGCTTGCAAAACCACTGCTGCAGCCTGCGGGCATATAACATTGTCTTCTTTTTTTTTTTTTTTTGAAATTTTTTTTGAAATTTTTTATTGAGAGATAATCAAAACATTACAAGTATCTATTCAACATCATTGAGAATAGTATGGCAGTTTTTTTACATCAACAATCGAACAAAATATGGTCTGGGGCCAAACCGGGCCCAAGAGTAAAAAAAAAAAAAAAAAAAAAAAAAACGAAAAAAAACAAAACAAAACAATAATTTGGGAAAATAAAACAAAACAACACAGGCCACTTTCACGTAAATGATAAACAAATGAAACAGTGATTAAAATAATACTTTCTCATCATAAGCTCCATTCAATTAACGTAATTTTCTGTAAGATTTAACAAGTCGGCTGTGTATCAAGGCTATTAGCATGCTTAGTATTGAAGCGTGCAGAGTATTCTTCCCACAGAAAAGAGATAGATAAGTAGTCATCAAGTCTTTTAGAGACAACGAAGTGGTATCTTTCTAAGAGTATTGTTGAGGAAACTACTTCTCTCCATTCAACTATGTCAGGGGGTCTAATTTTTTTCCAATTTTTTGGTATTAGTCTTTTTGCACTGTTGACCATGAGGTATAATAATTGTAATCTGAGCTTGCAGCGTACCTTGGGGAATTTGTTAAATAAGAGTACGACTGGGTGAAGTGGTAGTGCAATTCCTATTACTTTTTTTATTTCATCCACTATAGTAACCCAGAAGGAAGTTATAAGAGGGCAATCCCACCATATGTGTATGAATGTACCTGGGTCCCCACATTTCCTCCAACACCCTGTCGTTGTGTTCTTAAATATCGTGGATAGTCTGACTGGTGTGAGATACCATCTGCATTGAAGTTTGATATTCATCTCTTGCGTTTGCACTGATGAGGAATATCTATTTATATTTTGGAAGATGTGTAACCAGTCGTCATGTGTAGGATGATCCTGTAATTCCAAATCCCATTTGCTTGTGTAAGATGGTAGTTGCCTAGAGTGATGTTGTAGAAGTAATTTATAGGTTAAAGATAGAGTACCCTTTCTAGAGGAGCTCATATGGCAGAGTGTTTCAAAAGGTGTTAGGGGTCTAAGTACTGTCTTTATCTTTATGATTAAGGATGAAGTGTGTGATTTGGTGATATCTAAACCAATGACAGAAAATCCCCCCATAACAGTCCGACAATTCCAACCTAGGTCTAATTTTCTTATTTTGTAGGATATCATAGCACTTGGGAATGTCGGATAGTGTGAGAAATCGGTTTGAAGTTGAGGCCAATGTAATTGGTAAACTGGGGTTATTGATCAGTGGTGTCAATGGTGAAGTACTTGAGGAGATGTTCAGAATTTTGGTAAAATGTTTATCCCACAATTTGTATGTTTCAAATGTGGTTTTGGGAGTATTGTGTCCCAGGGACCGGTTCCGAGGAGGAATCCAGCAACACCCCCCTAGCTGTGAAACGTTAGCTAATGTGTGTTCCAGCACAACCCACTCCTTGTGTGAGGAGTTCCTGCACCAGTCTACTATTCGGGTGAGAAATACAGCCCATCTATAATATTTCAGCTGCGGTACTCCCAAGCCTCCATTGTCCCTTGTGCGGTACATAGTGGACCCGGATATTCGCTGCCTTTTATTCTGCCAAATGTATGTGTTGATCATTTTTTGAAGTGTGCCTAACTGAGATTCTGAGATGTTTATAGGGATGGTTTGAAAGATGTACAAAATCTTTGGCAAAATAGACATCTTAACTGCATTTATCCTTCCCACCCATGATATATTTTTAGCTTGCCAAGAGCGAAGTTCCTGTTGTATATTATTAGTAAGTAAGGAGTAATTAAGCATGAGAAGGTGATTAGGGGAGGCGGAAATAAATACCCCCAGGTATTTTAAAGATATTTTTTGGTGCTTAAATTCATAGGACTGTGTTATATGGTCGATATCAGCTTGAGAAAGGCCTAAGCCCAGAAATTCGGATTTACTGGCATTCACTTTAAAGTTGGAGTGTAGGCCATATAAAGACAATTCTTCCATGAGAAATTTAATCGACCTGTTCGGGGATGACAACGTTAAAAAAATGTCGTCTGCGTAAAGGGTGATTTTGTATTGCTCTGTGCCTATGTGTATGCCTTCAATGTTAACATTTTGTCTGATTCTGGAGGCCAAAACCTCCATTGCAAGCACAAAAAGCAGCGGTGAAAGTGGGCACCCCTGCCTGGTCCCATTTAATATCGGGATTGGAGGCGATAGGGCATTATTTAGTACAATTTTAGCACTGGGACAGCTGTAAAGAGCAAATATTTTTCCTATAAATTTGGTGGGGAAGCCAAATTGTGTAAGTGTGTGCCTGAGGAATGACCACTCAAGGCGGTCGAACGCTTTTTCTGCGTCCATTGATGCGAATACCAATTGGATGTTATGAGAGGATGCATATTCTAATAAATTAATTATTTTCGTAGTATTATCTCTGGCCTCACGGCCTGGTGTAAATCCAGCTTGGTTTATGTTTATAAGGGATGGGAGGATTTTGTTTAAGCGGGATGCGAGAATCTTTGCATATAACTTGGCATCAACATTTAATAGGGAAATTGGTCAAAAGTTGGAAGGGCTATTTGGGGGTTTGCCTGGTTTGGGTAGAACCGTTATATACGCTTCTAGCATAGATGCTGGGAAAGGAGTTTGATCAGATGTTTGGTTAAACAAGTGCAATAGATGGGGGAGAAGGATAGGCTGAAAAGTTTGATAGTATTTGGCCGTGAGGCCGTCCGGGCCCGGGCATTTCCCAGCATTTAACTTTTTTATAGCTGCAGCTACCTCTGAGGGAGTTATCGGGGAATTGATATCATTAATTTGTTCGTCTGTAAGTTTAGGGAGATTGCTAGTGTGGAGGTAATCTAATAGGGCGGTGGCGGTCATGTCTCTGTTTCCCTGCGGGGTAATGTTGTATAACCTAGAGTAGTATTCATGGAATTGCTGCAAAATTTCAGGGGTCGTCTGAACTGTCTTGTTGTTAGGTAGTTTAATGTCGTGGATGTATGATTTCAACTTTCTTTTCTTAAGTGCCCGTGCCAAGAGTTTGCCTGCTTTGTTCCCTTCATAGAAGAAGAGTTGTCTAGTTTTCATACGTGATTTTTGGTGCTCTATTGATAGAAAATTATTCAGTTGAATTCGGAGAGATTTGATCTCGGCTAGAATTTGGGAGTTAGAGGGATCCTGTTTGTGGGCGTATTCCATCTGAGTCAATTTAGAGGTTAGTGTATGGTATAGCTGTCTAGCTATTTTCTGTATGTGTGATTTAAGCTTAATAAATTCTCCCCTAATGGTGCATTTGTGTGCCTCCCAAAGTGTGTATGGGTCTGTAACCGAGTTGGTATTGAATTCAAAATACTCCGCTAATATCTTAGTTAGATTCTCTATATTTGTGGAATTACCAAGTAAAGAGTCATCAAGCCGCCAGTTATTTGGAGTAAGGTATGTATCTGGCCACCTAAATCTAACCTCCACTGCCGAATGGTCTGACCAGGAGCATGGTGTAATACTACTTTTTGTTATTAGGGAGAGGCCTTCTTGGTTTGTCAATAGGTAATCTATCCTGCTATATGACAGGTTTGGGTGGGAGAAAAAAGTGTAGTCTCTCCGGTCTGGATTTGCAAACCTCCATATATCATATAGGTTGTAATCTCTAAGGGCTCTCCAAAGAAAATTTGTAGTTCTCCGAGAGGTCATGGTGTTAGGATTGGAGGAGTCTAGTTTTGGGTCGAATGGAAAATTAAGATCACCGCCCAGGAACACTGTGCCTTGCGACATATCTAAGTATCTACGAAATAATGATTTAAAGAAGGGCAGTTGCTGTGAGTTTGGGGCATAAGCATTCAAAAGTGATACCTTTCTGCCATACAGTAGTCCCGAAATCCCAATAAATCTACCATCATTATCTCTGTCTATTTTGTGAAGTGTGAATGGAACTGATTTCTTTATGAGAATACTAACTCCTCTTTTCTTAACTCCCGCTGAGCTGTGGTAATGTTGAGTATATTGGGCCCCGAAGTATGTGGGTTCTTTATGTTTTTTTAAAATGGGTCTCTTGGAGGAAGAGAATGTCAGCACCCCTTTTAGATAAGTCTGATAGTGCTTTGTAACGCTTGCTGGGAGAGTTAAACCCCTTAACATTTTGGGTAATTAAAGTTATCCTACGAGTTTCTGTAGTCATACTGTGCATGTCAAAATGTGATTATCTATGCAGTTTGCCTGTGTGGAGCATGAGAAAGACCGTGAATGAAGCCTAACATAACAATATACTGTAAAATAATAACAGCTTAAACAATATAACAAAACAGAGCCAGGTAACCATGACCTGTAATGATGCCGAGGGCAGGGACAGCCATTTAGGCCATCCCCGCCCCCCCCCCACCACTATTCTGAGAAAAAGAAATATTTCTTTCTTTTAAGGGGAGTAATGACAGCTTCAGTATGTGAATACAATAATTTGAGACAAAATTGGGGACTATTTGTAAGTAAAGCTGTAGAGTATAAAATAAAAACAGGGGAGTATTCAACAGTCAACCCTTTTTTTTTTTTTTTTTTTTTTTTATTTCAGATATTAATCTAAAATAGCATTCAACAACATCTAAATAGATAAATGAATGAGTGCGGCCGCATCTTTTAACAGTCCCAGTCCATGTCCCTGAGGGGATGAAAAGCGTTAAAGACATCTTAAAAGTGATGAACTAAAATAGCAATAAACCACAAACAAATAGATGCGGCCGCATCTTTTACCAGTCTTAGTCCAATTCCTAGAAGGGAGAAAAAACATTAAAGACATTTTAATAGTTACCGACCAGTCCTTGGCCTGGGAGATCTGGGTTGCAAGTTATCTTGGGTTCCAGAGTCTTGAGTATGGACTTGTGACAAGGGAGACGTTTTCTTCTGTTGGTTGCCGACTGTTCTCCATTTTTGAAAAGCAGTTTGAGATCTTTGGTCTTGTTGAGATGAGGCCTCTTCTGATGTTTGGGGTATTGTAGGTGCCTCTAGATTAAGAGCCCTACAAAAATCCTCTATTTCTGAGATATCCTTGCAGATGTGTCTTCTGTCTTCATGGATTACCATGATATGGGTTGGAAATCCCCACCTGTAGGGGATTCTTTTAAGGCGGAGGAGTTGAGTCAGAGGGCCAAACTCCCTCCTTTGTTGGAGGGTCCGTTGGGAGAGGTCAGCGAAGAATTGTAGAACAGTCCCTCTAAACCTTATCGGTTGATTTTTTCTGGAAAGTCCAAGTATTTCTTCTTTGTCTCTAAAGTTTTTAAATTTAATAATGATGTCCCTAGGGGGGGCCATAGGTGGTGGTTTCGGGCGCAAGGCCCTGTGTGCTCTGTCCCATGGGATTGCTTCTGATGATTTATCCCCTTTTAAGTGAGAGAACAAGGCTGGGAGAAAGGTGGGAAGATCCTTAGGGAGGACAGACTCTGGAATCCCGCGAATGCGTAAATTTTTCCGTCTGCTTCTGTTTTCCAGATCGTCAACTTTATCATACAACAGCTCCATAGCTTTTTGTTGGTTATCATATTGGGCCTGTAATTGATTAAATTCTTCCCTCATTGAATCATTACCATCCTCAGTGCTTCCACTCGAAACCCCAATGCGTGCACATCCTGCTTAAGATCTGCCAGTTCTTCTCTAACACTTGCGCGGACAATGTCAGCAATGTCTTGCTTAGATGGAAGGGATGAAAGGATGTCTGCTGGGATTTGTATTAATTCATGTGTGTCAGATTCTGCCTCTGAAGCTGGAGTTTTTTGAGACTCAGTTGTCCCTGGCAGTGAGCTGTCACTATGTACTGTTTGTTCAGTTGCACTGAAGTATGATGTGACTGAGTGATTCTTACTAGATTGAGGTTTACTTGGCTTCTCCTGTCTGGGTTTTTGCCTAGATGCCATTGCAAAGATGTTAAAGCTTAAGTCCAGTGAGTATAGGGCAACCGTTGTTTACAATATGCACTGTCTTGTAATATCCCACGTGTGCTGCTTGTTTAAGAGCAGAGGCCAAGGGATTGAGAGACAATTTGTTGATTGATCATGGGCTTTCACTGTAATGTACCTTCCCTCACAGAAGGGGCTGCCAAGGCTGATGTGTTTTATTATTTAAGGGTACTGGAGAAATGTATACCCTGTTTGTCTGGGGTCTAGGTGGTGTACTGAGTGCTGCCACAGTCAGTCAAGGAAATAAAGCGGCCGGTTATCGCCCAAGTTGCTGTAGGCTTATTTACTTATGCCCCCAATCTGATCGGGATAGGATGCACAGCACTCACCGCTGGTTGCCGAGGGCGTTAGGGGTCCCGATGGTCTTGTTGCGGCCCTCCGGAGCCTCGAAATATGTTCCCCGCCACCAGCTGCGTAGAGCGCTTTGAACGTGACTAGGCCGCACCTGGGATCACTGCCGCGTCGGCTTTCGGCCGTTCCGTTGTCCTATTGAGTTGTCAAAAGCGGTTCCTGAGTTCTCAGTAAGGCGATTTCTTCATTTTGCCCCCATTAGCGCAGAGCAGTCCCCTGTTAATTGAACTTAGTTACTGAGCCATCAACGGAGCTCGGAATTACGCTGCCATCTTTGGTGACACCCGGCTCCGCCCCAACATTGTCTTCTTTTTAACAAAGAATACCAAAAGAACAAAGGAAATTTGATGACAGATGTAAATGGAAAATGGTTGTTTAAAATTATATGATCTATCTGAAACATGAAAGACAATTTCGGGGTTTAATGTTCTTTTAAATTATTTTGACAATATAACATGATTCTGCTCCTATCCAAAACCTATGAGTGTAGCATAAAGTAATAAAAAAACAAACAAACAAAAAAAAATAACACCATTATTAATGTAGACTTTTCTGAATCAGGAAATGCATTAAGTTAAGATTTGCACAGTGTGTTTCAGATAACTTATTTAGAAGCTTTGCTCCAATAGCTTGTGTGTCTGACAACTTGTGTTTCTGTGCAGTAATCAGACTCTGTTTAGGTGCTGAAGTTTTGTCTTTTACTTCCTTGCTGCACTGATTTAGTTTGTTTTTATATAAAGGGAACGTACAAGTGACACACCATGAAGAAATTGTTTATTTTTGCATGTGTGTGATGTGTTTGAAACCATATAATAGATCTGTAACCTAAGAATTTCCTAGTACAAAGTGGATTATTTGCAATTCCTTTTTTTTTAAAGTTAGAATTGCTACGTTGGATGTGTTTAAAAGCTTAACAGTTTTGGTTAAGAAGTAATTATATAACCTAAACATTTCAAAGCACAAACACCTAGATTATGAGTTTTGAGCGCTATAGAGAAATTAACAAACGCAACAAAAGATACTTATTTAATTTCCTATAGCGCTGTCATTATAAGTTTTTAAACATATGCCTTTTGCGTGCGATATGGTTTTGTTGAGCTCCATACCATACACAGAGTGCTGCTGAGATGTGCTCATGCCCAATTTTCACACCTGGGATCGAGGAAACAAAAGTTCCGTAACGCAGCCTCTAAATTAAACTATATTAACCCCTAAACCTAACCCTAACGTAACCCTAAAGTAACCCTAAACCTAACCCTAACACCCCCTAACTTTAACATAATAAAAATATATCTAAATTAAATTTACAATTATTAACTAAATAAACCTATTAACCCCTAAACCGCCAACCCCCCCACATCGCAACAAGCTAAATTAAACTATATTAACCCCTAAACCTAACCCTAAACCTAACCCTAACCCTAACCCCTCTAACTTTAACATAATTTAATTAGATCTAAATTAAATTTACAATTATTAACTAAATAATACCTATTTAAAACTAAATACATACTTACCTGTGAAATAAAACCTAAGCTAGCTACAATATAACTAATAGTCATAGTGTATCTAACTTAGGTTTTATTTTTATTTCACAGGTAAGTTTGTATTTATTCTAACTAGGTAGACTATTTACTAACTACCTAGTGAAAATAAATTATCTTGATAAAGCCCTATACATTGGACGAAACGCGTAAAATTGCTATGGGGTGCCACTTGAAACTATATCTGAGTCAACTTTTAAACTTTGTGACAAACGATATCAGAAAAAAAACCTTAAACTGGGAGACCGTTTTTGGACCAATCAGAGTACAGCCATAACTCAGCTGACTGACTGCTTCACACAATCATGCCAGCAGGTGATTTGAACCAAACAGCAGAGAAGTGAGAAGTGAAGCAGCAGAGAAGTGAAAATGCTGAGAGTTGTGGAGTGGACAACACTTTGAAAGTCCTGCTGCTGGTGAGGTAACGTTGAACCAGTCTGTGCATTTCATTTGCTGGCCAAGAGGCTCTGTTATTTACATGCAGCAAGGCTCTTTTGGAAAAGCTGCTAAAAAGCTGGTTTCGAAAGCTGCTGAGATAGTCACATAGTGACATTAGGGACTGAACGGCAACGTTTTTGGAAACTGATATCCTAAAGTCCATAAAAGATGTATCAAGGCAAACACATTTATATTGTTTTGTCTAAAAAAGACTTAAAAATACAAATACCTATGAGTAAATGGCTCTTTTGAATTTAAGGTGGTAAAACCTTTTTTTATTAAGGTGGTATATATTTTTTAACGCTAGCAAATCTAAAGGGAGACGTCCCTGTTTTTTAAACATATTGTTTCTCTTTGCTTAAATACTTTTTGAAATATATGAATGTTTTAGTAAACATAAAAGGTTTATTTTTTGCTGCATAATTAGTGCTGTATAAACTGATACAGTTGTGTTGTTTAGACTAACACAGATACATTATTGCTATAAATGCTGCTATTACATTGTTGTTGATATACTACAACTGTTTTTTAAAATTTAAAATTTGAATATATTTTTTCTATACATAAAATATGACATTATGTTTATAGTCAGAAGTGTTTTGGATTTATTTTAAATTGTTTAGAAAAACATTGATTTCTTTCATGTAATTGACAAGAGTCCATGAGCTAGTGACATATGGGATATACAATCCTACCAGGATGGGCAAAGTTTCCCAAACCTCAAAATGCCTATAAATACACCCCTCACCACACCCACAGATTTCTACTTTGATATGCGCTTCTCAGCATTGTTGAAGCCCGATTCCTCTCAGAGTACAGCGAATATCAGAGGGACGTGAAGGGAGTATCACTTATTTGAATACAATGATTTCCCTAACGGGGGTCTATTTCATAGGTTCTCTGTTATCGGTCATAGAGATTCATCTCCTACCTCCCTTTTCAGATCGACGATATACTCTCAATTTACCATTACCTCTACTAATAACTGTTTTAGTACTGGTTTGGCTATCTGCTATATGTGGATGGGTGTCTTTTGGTAAGTATGTTTTTTATTACTTAAGACACCTCAGCTATGGTTTGGCACTTATGCATTTATATAAAGTTCTAAATATATGTACAGTATTGTACTTATATTTGCCATGAGTCAGGTTCATGTATTTCCTTCAGCAGACTGTCAGTTTCATATTTGGGGAATTTAAACATTTTAAGAAATGTATTTCTTACCTGGGGTTTTAGTCTTTTTTTCAATTGACTACTTCTTGCTATTGCGGGTATAAGGCCCGCTGGTGCGTCAAATGCTAAACTTTATTGCGTCATTCTTGGCGCAAATTTTTTTTTGGCGCGGAAAAAGACGTTTATGACGCAACTTCGTCATTTCTGGCGTCATACGTGATGCCGAGACCTTTCACACGGCGGCGTCATTAGTGGCGCGAGTGTGTCATTTCCAGTTATTTTTGGCACCAAAAAAGTTTACGTTACGTTGTGCGTCATACTTGGCGCCAAATTTTTTTCATTATTTCAATACCCCATTGATGTTTGCCTCTTGCTTTTTTCTCTATCAGAGGCCTATGCTTTTGCATTTTTTCCCATTCCTGAAAGTGTCATATAAGGAAATAGATAATTTTGCTTTATATGTTGTTTTTTCTCTTACATTGAGCAAGATGTCCCAATCTGATCCTGCCTCAGAAGTTTCTGCTGGAACATTGCTGCCTGACATCAGTTCTACCAAAGCTAAGTGCATTTGTTGTAAAAGTGTAGAAATTATTCCACCAAATGTCATTTGTAATAGTTGTCATGATAAACTTTTACATGCAGATAGTGTTTCCATCAGTAATAGTACATTGCCAGTTGCAGTTCCTTCAACTTCTAATGTACATGATATACCTGTAAATTTTAAAAAATTTGTTTCTAATTCTATTCTGAAGGCTTTGTCTGCATTTCCAACTTCTTATAAACGTAAAAGGTCTTTTAAAACTTCTCATTTAGCTGATGAAATTTCAAATGACCAGCAACATAATAATTTATCCTCTTCTGATGAGGATCTATCTGATTCAGAAGATCCTTCCTCAGACATTGACACTGACAAATCTACTTATTTATTTAAAATAGAGTATATGCGTTCTTTATTAAAAGAAGTGTTAATTACTTTGGATATTGAGGTAACCAGTCCTATTGATGTTCAGTCTAATAAACGTTTAAATGCTGTTTTTAAACCTCCTGTGGTTTCCCCAGGGGTTTTTCCTATTCCTGAGGCTATTTCTGATATGATTTCTAGGGAATGGAATAAGCCAGGTACTTCTTTTATTCCTTCTTCAAGGTTTAAAAAATTGTATCCTTTACCAGAAAAATCTATAGAGTTTTGGGAAAAAATCCCCAAAGTTGATGGGGCTATTTCTACTCTTGCTAAACGTACCACTATTCCTATAGAAGATAGTACTTCCTTTAAGGATCCTTTAGATAGGAAGCTTGAATCCTATCTAAGGAAGGCCTATTTATATTCAGGTCATCTTCTCAGACCTGTTATTTCTTTGGCTGATGTTGTGGCTGCCTCAACTGGTTGGAGAATTTAGCGCAACGAGAATTGGATCCTGACATATCTAGCATTACTCGCTTACTGCAACATGCTAATAATTTTATTTGTGATGCCATTTTTGATATTATCAAAATTGATGTTAGATCCATGTCTTTAGCTCTATTAGCTAGAAGAGCTTTGTGGCTTAAATCTTGGAATGCTGATATGACATCTAAATCTAGATTACTATCTCTTTCTTTCCAAGGTAATAATTTATTTGGTTCTCAGTTGGATTCTATTATTTCAACTATCACTGGAGGAAAATTAGTTATTTTGCCTCAGGATAAAAAACCTAAGGGTAAATCTAAGGCTTCTAACCGTTTTTGTTCCTTTCGTCAGAATAAGGAACAAAAACTCAATCCTCCTCCCAAGGAATCTGCTTCCAGTTGGAAGCCTTCCTCAAATTGGAATAAATCCAAGCCATTTAGGAAACCAAAGTCTGCCCCTAAGTCCGCATGAAGGTGCGGCCCTCATTCCAGCTCAGCTGGTAGGGGGCGGATTAAGGTTTTTCAAGGATTTTTGGATAAAATCTGTCCAAAATCACTGGATTCAGAACATTTTCTCTCAAGGGTATCGAATAGGATTCAAAGTAAGACCTCCTGTGAGAAGATTTTTTCTCTCATGCATCCCTGTAAATCCAGTAAAAGCTCAGGCTTTTCTGAAGTGTGTTTCAGACTTGGAGTCTTCAGGGGTAATCATGCCAGTTCCTTCTCAGGAACAAGGTTTGGGGTTTTATTCAAACCTATTCATTGTACCAAAGAAAGAAAATTTGTTCAGACCAGTTCTGGATCTGAAAATTTTGAATCGTTATGTAAGAGTACCAACATTCAAGATGGTGACTATAAGGACTATTCTGCCTTTTGTTCAGCAAGGACATTATATGTCCACAATAGACTTGCAGGATGCATACCTTCATATTCCGATTCATCCAGAACACTATCAGTTTCTGAGATTCTCTTTTCTAGACAAGCATTACCAATTTGTTGCTCTTCCATTTGGCCTAACAACAGCTCCAAGAATCTTTTCAAAGGTTCTGGGTGCCCTACTATCTATTATCAAAGAAAAGGGTATTGCGGTGTTTCCTTATTTGGACGATATCTTGGTACTAGCTCAGTCTTTACATACTGCAGAATCTCACACGAATCAACTAGTGTTGTTTCTTCGGAAACATGGTTGGAGGATCAATTTACCAAAAAGTTTCTTGATTCCTCAGACAAGGGTCACCTTTTTAGGCTTCCAGATAGATTCAGTGTCCATGACTCTGTCTCTAACAGACAAGAGACGTTTAAAATTGGTCGCAGCATGCCAGCACCTTCAGTCTACGTCATTCCCTTCAGTGGATATGTGCATGGAAGTTTTAGGTCTCATGACTGCAGCATCGGACGCGATCCCCTTTGCTCATTTTCACATGAGACCTCTACAGCTTTGCATGCTGAATCAATGGTGCAGAGATTATACAAAGATATCACAATTAATATCCTTGAATCCCAATGTACGACACTCTCTGACATGGTGGATAGATCACCATTGTTTGGTTCAAGGGGCCTCTTTTGTTCGGCCAACCTGGACTGTGATCTCAACAGATGCGAGTCTTTCAGGTTGGGGAGCTGTTTGGGGATCTCTGACAGCACAAGGGATTTGGAAATCTCAAGAGGCGAGATTACCAATAAATATTTTAGAACTCGGTGCAATTCTCAGGGCTCTTCAGCTTTGGCCTCTGCTAAAGAGAGAACCGTTCATTTGTTTTCAGACAGACAATATCACAACTGTGGCTTATGTCAATCATCAGGGTGGGACTCACAGTCCCCAAGCTATGAAAGAAGTATCTCGGATACTTGCTTGGGCGGAATCCAGCTCCTGTCTAATTTCTGCGGTGCATATCCCAGGTTTAGACAATTGGGAGGGGGATTATCTCAGCCGCCAGACTTTACATCCAGGGGAGTGGTCTCTCCATCCAGATGTGTTTTCTCAGATTATTCAGATGTGGGGTCTTCCAGAGATAGATCTCATGGCCTCTCATCTAAACAAGAAACTTCCCAGATACCTGTCCAGGTCCAGGGATGTTCAGGAGGAAGCAGTGGATGCACTGACACTTCCTTGGTGTTATCATCCTGCTTACATCTTCCCGCCTCTAGTTCTCCTTCCAAGAGTGATCTCCAAAATCATCATGGAACAGTCTTTTGTGTTGCTGGTGGCTCCAGCATGGCCACACAGGTTTGGTATGCGGATCTGGTGCGGATGTCCAGTTGCCCGCCTTGGCCACTTCCGTTACGGCCGGACCTACTATCTCAAGGTCCGTTTTTCCATCAGGATCTCAAATCATTAAATTTGAAGGTGTGGAAATTGAACGCTTAGTTCTAAGTCATACAGGTTTCTCTGACTCAGTGATTAATACTATGTTACAAGCTCGTAAATCTGTCTCTAGAAAGATTTATTATAGAGTTTGGAAGACTTACATTTCATGGTGTTCTTCTCATAAATTCTCCTGGCATTCTTTTAGAATTCCTAGAATTTTACAGTTCCTTCAGGATGGTTTGGATAAGGGTTTGTCTGCAAGTTCCTTGAAAGGACAAATCTCCGCTCTTTCTGTTTTATTTCACAGAAAGATTGCTATACTTCCTGATATTCACTGTTTTGTACAGGCTTTAGTTCATATTAAGCCTGTCATTAAATCAATTTCTCCTCCTTGGAGTCTTAATTTGGTTCTGAAGGCATTACAGGCTCCTCCATTTGAGCCTATGCATTCTTTGGATATTAAACTACTTTCTTGGAAAGTGTTGTTCCTTTTGGCTATCTCTTCGGCTAGAAGAGTTTCTGAGCTATCTGCTCTTTCTTGTGAGTCTCCTTTTCTGATTTTTCATCAGGATAAGGCAGTTTTGCTGACTTCTTTTCAATTTTTACCTAAGGTGTGAATTCTAACAACATTAGTAGAGAAATTGTTGTCCCTTCCTTATGTCCTAATCCTAAGAATTCTTTGGAGAGATCCTTACATTCTTTGGATGTGGTAAGAGCTTTGAAATATTATGTGGAAGCTACTAAAGATTTCAAGAAGACTTCCAGTCTATTTGTTTTATTTTCTGGTCCTAGGAAAGGCCAGAAGGCTTCTGCTAGTTCCTTGGCTTCTTGGTTGAAACTTTTGATTCATCAAGCTTATTTGGAGTCGGGTCAGGCCCCGCCTCAGAGAATTACAGCTCATTCTACTAGATCAGTTTCCACTTCGTGGGCTTTTAAGAATGAAGCTTCAGTTGATCAGATTTGCAAAGCGGCGACTTCGTCCTCTTTGCATACATTTACTAAATTCTACCGTTTTGATGTATTTGCTTCTTCGGAAGCAGTTTTTGGTAGACAAGTTCTTCAGGCAGCTGTTTCAGTTTGATTCTTCTGCTTTTGATTTAAGTTTTTTCTTTCAAAGATGAAATAAACTTATTTTTGTTTTGGGTTGTGGATTAATTTTTTCAGCGGAATATGGCTGTTATTATTTTTATTCCCTCCCTCTCTAGTGACTCTTGAGTGGAAGACTCCACATCTTGGGTATTGATATCCCATATGTCACTAGCTCATGGACTCTTGCCAATTACATGAAAGAAAACATAATTTATGTAAGAACTTACCTGATAAATTAATTTCTTTCATATTGGCAAGAGTCCATGAGGCCCACCCTTTTTTTGGTGGTTATGATTTTTTGTATAAAGCACAATTATTTCCAAATTTCCTTTGTTGATGCTTTCTACTCCTTTCTTTATCACCCCACTGCTTGGCTATTCATTAAACTGAATTGTGGGTGTGGTGAGGGGTGTATTTATAGGCATTTTGAGGTTTGGGAAACTTTGCCCCTCCTGGTAGGATTGTATATCCCATATGTCACTAGCTCATGGACTCTTGCCAATATGAAAGAAATGAATTTATCAGTTAAGTTCTTACATAAATTATGTTATTTACTCCTTGTCAGCTGTGGAAGTGCCCTTTTTCATTCTCTAAAACTTGTGTGAAATTTGTATGTTAAGCTTGTGGGGAGCTTACTGGAAAAGTGGCTAGGACACCTTCTGCTCCTTCTTTAATGTCTTAATTGATTAAATAAAACCTAACCTGCCTTACACTTAAACCTAACATTACAAAAAATTAAAAATCTTCCATTGCAAAAAATACCCAAACAAAATTATCCAAAAAAATAAAGATTAATCCTATTCTTATACCCTTAAAAGACGCCAAAATAAAAAACCTACTCTAGAATAAACTACCAAGGGCCCTTAAAAGAGCCTTTTGGGGGGCCCTTAAAAGGGCCTTTTGTAGGATATTGCCCTGAGATAAACAGCTCTTTTGCTCTAAAAAGAATACAAACACCCCATAACACTATACAAACCCCCATCCCCCAAACTACCAGGGGCACTTAAAAGGGCCTTTTGTAGGACATTGCCCTGAGATAAACAGCTCTTTTGCTCTAAAAAGAATACAAACACCCCCTAACACTATACAACCCCCCACCACCCAAAATACCAGGGCTCCTTAAAAGGGCCTTTTGTAGGGCATTGCTCTGAGATAAACAGCTCTTCTGCTCCAAAAAGAATACAAATACCCCTAACACTATACAAACCCCCACCCCCCAAACTACCAGGGGCCCTTAAAAGGGCCTTTTGTAGGGCATTGCCCTGAGATAAACATCTCTTTTGCTAAAAAAAAGCACCCCCTAAAAATATACATTACACAAAATAACAAACAAATTATTAAAAATAAAAAAATGATTCCTATTCTAATACCAATAGGAATTTTGCTCCAAAAATAATTTACATTCAAATTAGCCAATAAAATGAGAGCTGCTTAAATCCTATTGGCTGATTTGAATAGCCAATAGGATTATTTTAGGATTTTAGCAGCCCTAATTCCTATTGCCTGATTCAAAATTTTCAGGGAAAAGGAATGCAAGGGACACCATCTTGAATCGCGTCCCTTGCATTGAAGATTCAGTGTACGGCGGCGACCGTATGAAGAGGATGCTCCGCGCCGGATGTCTTCAGGATTGACCCGCTCCACGCCGGCTGGATGAAGATCGAAGAGGCCGCCTGGATGAAGACTTTTTCCCGCCTGGATGAGTACTTCGCCGGCTGGATGAAAATAGAAGAAGCCGTCTGGATGAAGACTTTTTGCCGCATGGATGAAGACTTTGACGGCTGGATGAAGATCCTTCAAGCGGGACTTCAACAACTGTAAGTGGATCATTGTGGGTTAGTGTTAGGTTTTTTTAAGAGTTTTTTGGATGTTTTTTTTTTTTAAATTAGGGTTTGGGCAATGTAAAAGAGATAAATGCCATTTTAAGGACAATGCATAAATGGTTAGCTTAGGTTATTTTAGATAGTTTTTTTATTTGGGGGGTTGGTTGTGTGGTGGGTTGTACTGTTGGGGAGGGTTGTTATTTTTTTTACAGGTAAATCTATCTTTGGGGCAATGCCACACAAAAGGCCCTTTTAAGGGCCATTAGTAGATTATTGTAGGCTAGGGTTTTTTTATTTGGGGGGGGGGGGGAATTTTTTTATTTTGATAGGGCTTTTAGATTAGGTGTAATTCTTTTTTATTTTTGATAATTTGTTTGTTATTTTTCATATTTTAGTGTTTGTTTTTTTGTAATTTAGTTAGTTTTTATTTTTTTGTAATTAGATACTTTTTGTAATTTTTAGAGTGGTTTTAGGATTTTTTATTGGTAGTTTAGTTTTATTTAATTGTAAATTATTTTAATAATTATAATAGTTTAATTGTTAGTTTCAATTTTTTTTTTAATTTGACAGGTAAATTTTAATTTAATTTAAGCTAGGGAAATTGTAATTTTAATATAAAGTTAGGGTTTGTTAGGTTTAAGGGTTACTAGTTTAAATTAGTTTATTTTGTTGTGTGGGGCTTTCGCTTTAGGGGTTAATAGTTTATTTTAGTATATTTCATTGTGGGGGGCTTGCGGTTTAGGAGTTAATAGGTTTATTATAGCGGCGGTGTGGGAGGACGGCAGATTAGGGGTTAATAATATATAAATAGTGTTTGCGATGTGGGAGGGCGGTGGTTTATGGGTTAATAAGTTTATTATAGTGGCGACAATGTAGGGGAGCGGCAGAATAGGGGTTAATACATTTTTTTAGTGGCGGCGATGTAGGGAGCGGCAGATTAGGGGTTAATAACTTTAACAAAGTGTTTGCGATGCGGGAGGGCCTTGGTTTAGGGGTTAATAGGCCGTTTATGGGTGTTAGTGTACTTTGTAACACTTTAGTTATAAGTTTTATGTTACAGATTTGTTACATACAACTCATAACTACTGACTTTAGATGGCTTTACAGATCTTGTCGTTTTAGGATGTAACGCTCACTTTTAAGCCGTATCGCAAATCTCGTAATATCTGCGATATGGGAATCCCATGAAAAAATGTCATTGTTACGTGTGCGGGACTGATGTTGCGTTACAGGCTAAAAGGTGTGCTGTACAGCTATACCGACAAGACTTGTAATAGCTGCAGTGCTGTTTAAATGCTGAAAATGCCATATTTTCAGCGTTACAAGCCGCAACGCAAAACTTGTAATCTAGGTAAAAGTGAGCAATTTTCAATTTATGTGTTTTTAAGTTTAAACTTTTTTTTTCTTTTTTCTTTTTGCATTCAATTATTTTTCTGTCTTTGATTGTTTCTTTGTGTTTTACTGCTTGCTACTCATCTTACTTGTGGCCTGATGATAAAAGATTAGCCTGCTTGTAAATAAATTGTACAGACTTCACAGAGGCTGAACTCACTAAAATGAAAAACCTGGAAGTCCCAGAGAAACAAGAGATGTTTCCTTTTAAAGGGACAGTACAAAGATAGATAATCCCTTTATTACCCATTCCCCAGTTTAATATAACCAGCCCAGTTACATTAATATACTTTATACCTCTGTGACTTTGTATCTAAGTATCTGAAAAATGCCCCCTTATCTCATGGATGTTTAGGGCTAGCATTTTTGCCATTCAGTTTTCTCATTTGTAACTCCACAGGAGTGAACATAGTGTTATCTATATTGAACACATTAACTAGCACTGTCTTGCTGTGAAAAGCTTATAAAATGGACTGAAATAAAGGCGGCCTGCATGGTCTTAAAAACAGACAGAGGTTTAGAGTTTTAGATGTTATAAAGTATATTAAAATAACAATATTGGTTATGCAAAGCTTGGGGAATGGGTAGGAAAGGTGTTATCTATCATTTAAGACTATAAACATTTTGTAGTAGCCTGTCCCTTTAAGTCTATCCGCACAGATAAAACGATCTACAATTATCCTACATCACTGCAAGATCTCTTACAAGATTCTAGACAGGCACATTTTGCTATGCTTCTCTTAGGGGTATTACCTGCATTTCTGTATGGTATGTGAAGGGACAAGCTCAGTGCAATACATCACTGCATGACATCCAATTTTGTTACTCTTATACTTTGTGCCTTGTTTTTTGTATAACTATACACTTCAGATTGTGTCCTTCAAGTTTTATTACATTTAAGTGCTGTACTTTCTATTTTGTATTTTATTGCATCTAGATTTAGATACAGAAGTAATTTTACAAATTTTGATTATGGGCCCCATGTATTAAAAGGCAGGCAGACTGTTTCTCAACTTGTGAAGCTGTCCACCTGCCTTTACTGAATATGGGCAGCAGATCTGTTGATCCTCTGGCCCGTATGTATCATTACACACTCCAATGAGTGTGTAATGCCTGCCCCTTCATTCGCGTGACCAATCGCGTGAGTGAAGGGACTGTCAATCACCAGTGATTTCTCTCTGCCACCTCAGAGGTGGTGTAGAGTGTAAGAAGCAACGGTCTAATGACCGCTGCTTCTTACATTGAAGGAAGCAGGCTCGCATATGCGAACCTGCCCTGCTAGTGCTCCGGAGCAGCTCTCGCTGCTTCGTACATGGAGTCCTATGTTTTGGAAGTTTCTGTGTTTCTTTAACAAATTAGGATCATACTATTAATACCATCCTTTCCTCTTATGGTGGACAAGAACTAGGAATAAGGGTAGGAAACTCAGGTATCAGTCTTATAGATAAAGGGGGTGGATGTTTCCTCCCTTGGTAAGTACTGTTTAGGATATAGGCCAAGATAAATGAATTTCTTTTTTCAGATTAAAATTTCTAATTATAATCACTATGTCCCATGTCCTTCCTTCTTTTCTTTGACCTTTCACTATCAATTTTTCTTCTATTCTACTTATTAGTTATATTGCCTAGATTACAAGTTCTGCATTAGCCTTAAAAAGCAGCGTTAAGGGGTCCTAACGCTGCTTTTTAATGCCCGCTGGTATTACGAGTCAGGCAAGAAAGGGTCTTCCACGACTTTTGTCTACCGCAAATCCCCTTACGTCAATTGCATATCCTATCTTTTAATGGGATTTGCCTAACGCTGGTATTACGAGTCTTGGAAGAAGTGAGCAGTACAGCCTCTACCTCCAAGACTCCTACCGCATAAAAAAGTCAGTAGTTAAGAGTTTTATGGGCTAACGCCGGAACATAAAGCTCTTAACTACAGTGCTACAAAGTACACTAACACCCATAAACTACCTATATACCCCTAAATCGAGGCCCCCCCACATCGGCCGACCGGACATCGCCGCCACCTACATTATCCCTATGAACCCCTAATCTGCTGTCCCTAACATCGCCAACACCGATATTATATTTATTAACCCCTAATCTGCTGACCGGACATCGCCGCCACTATAATAAATGTATTAACCCTTAAACCGCCGCACTCCCGCCTCGCAAACACTATAATAAATTGTATTAACCCCTAATCTGCCCCCCCCCCCAATGTCACCGCCACCTACCTACAATTTTTAACCCCTAATCTCCCGCCCCCAACGTCGCCGCTACTATAATAAAGTTATTAACCCCTAAACCTAAGTCTAACCCTAACACCCCCCTAAAGTTAAATATAATTTAAAGAAATCTAAATAAATGTACTATAATTAAATAAATTATTCCTATTTAAAACTAAATACTTAACTATAAAATAAACCCTAATATAGCTACAATATAACTAATAGTTACATTGTAGCTATTTTAGGATTTATATTTATTTTAAGGCAACTTTGTATTTATTTTAACTAGGTACAATAGCTATTAAATAGTTAATAACTATTTAATAACTACCTAGTTAAAATAAATACAAAATTACCTGTAAAATAAATCCTAACCTAAGTTACAAATACACCTAACATTACACTATCAATAAATTAATTAAATAAATTACCTACAATGATCTAAACTGAAATACAATTAAATAAACTAAACTATAGTACAACCCCCCCCCCCACTAAATTACAAAAAATAAAAAAATATTACAAGAATTTTAATCTAATTACACCTAATCTAAGCCCCCTAATAAAATAAAAAAGCCCCCAAAAATAATAAAATTCCCTACCCTATACTAAATTACAAAAGTAATCAGCTCTTTTACCAGCCCTTAAAAGGGCTTTTTTGCGGGGCATTGCCCCAAAGTAATCAGCTTTTTTACCTGTAAAAGAAAATACAAGACCCCCCCAACATTACAACCCACCACCCACACACTCCTACTCTAAAATACACCCGATCCCCCTTAAACTACCCCATTGAAGATCACCCTACCTTGAGCAGTGTTTACCCAGCCGGGCACCGATGGGCCAGAAGAGGACATCCGGACCAGCAAAAGACTTCATCCGATCGGGGCAGAAGAGGTCCTCCATCCAGCAGAAGTCTTCATCCATGTGGCATCTTCTGTCTTCATCCATCCGGCGAGGAGCGGATCCATCTTCAAGACATCCGACGCGGAGCATCCTCTTCTTCCCAACGACTAACAATGAATGAAGGTTCCTTTAAATGACGTTATCCAAGATGGCGTCCCTCGAATTCCGATTGGCTGATAGGATTCTATCAGCCAATCGGAATTAAGGTAGGAAAAATCTGATTGGTTGATTTAATCAGCCAATCGGATTGAAGTTCAATCCGATTGGCTGATTGGATCAGCCAATAGAATGCGGCGCCAATTCTATTGGCTGATCCAATCAGCCAATCGGATTGAACTTCAATCCGATTGGCTGATTAAATAAACCAATTGGATTTTTCCTACCTTAATTCCGATTGGCTGATAGAATCCTATCAGCCAATCGGAATTCGAGGGACGCCATCTTGGATGAAGTCATTTAAAGGAACCTTCATTCGTCGTTAGTCGTCAGGAAGAGGATGCTCTGCGTCGGATGTCTTGAAGATGGACCCACTCCGCGCCGGATGGATGAAGATAGAAGATGCCGCTTGGATGAAGAATTCTGCTGGATGGAGGACCTCTTCTGCCCAGATCGGATGAAGACTTCTGCCGGTCTGGATATCCTCTTCTGGCCCATCGGTGCCCGGCTGGGTGAACACGGCTCAAGGTAGGGTGATCTTCAATGGGGTAGTGTTAGGTTTTTTTAAGGGGGGATCTGGTGGGTTTTAGAGTAGGGGTGTGTGGGTGGTGGGCTGTAATGTTAGGGGGGGTGTCTTGTATTTTGTTTTACAGGTAAAAGAGCTGATTACTTTGGGGCAATGCCCAGCAAAAAGCCCTTTTAATGGCTGGTAAAAGAGCTGATTACTTTTGTAATTTAGTATAGGGTAGGGAATTTTATTATTTTGGGGGGCTTTTTTATTTTATTAGGGGGCTTAGATTGGGTGTAATTAGATTAAAATTCTTGTAATATTTTTATTTTTTGTAATATAGTTTAGTTTATTTAATTGTATTTTAGTTTAGATAATTGCAGGTAATTTATTTAATTAATTTATTGATAGTGTAGTGTTAGGTGTATTTTTAACTTCGGTTAGGATTTATTTTAAAGGTAATTTTGTATTTATTTTAACTAGGTAGCTATTAAATAGTTATCAACTATTTAATAGCTATTGTACCTTGTTAAAATAAATACAAAGTTGCCTGTAAAATAAATATAAATGCTAAAATAGCTACAATGTAACTATTAGTTATATTATAGCTATATTAGGGTTTATTTTATAGGTAAGTATTTAGTTTTAAATAGGAATAATTTATTTAATTATAGTAAATTTATTTAGATTTCTTTAAATTATATTTAACTTAGGGGGGTGTTAGGGTTAGGGTTAGACTTAGGTTTAGGGGTTAATAACTTTATTATAGTAGCGGCGACGTTGGGGGTGGGAGATTAGGGGTTAATAATTGTAGGTAGGTGGTGGCGACATTGGGGGGGCAGATTAGGGGTTAATACAATTTATTATAGTGTTTGCGAGGTGGGAGTGCGGCGGTTTAGGGGTTAATACATTTATTATAGTGGCAGCGATGTCCGGTTGGCAGATTAGGGGTTAATAATTGTAGGCAGGTGGCGGCGACGTGGGGGGGGGGGGCAGATTAGGGGTTAATAAATATAATATAGGTGTCGGCGATGTTAGGGGCAGCAGATTAGGGGTTCATAGGGATAATGTAGGTGGCGGCGGAGTCCGGAGAAGCAGATTAGGGGTTAAAGGGACATTAAACCCAAAAAAATTATTTAATTATTCAGATAGAGAATACAATTTTTAAAAAGTTTCCAATTTACTTCTATTATCAAAAATGTTTAATTCTCATGTTATTCTTTGTTAAAGAGATACCTAGGTAGGTTGCGTGCACATGCCTGAAGCACTACAGGACAGGAAATAGTGCTGCCATCTAGTGCTACTGCTAATGTATAACATTGTTGCAAAACTGCTGCTATATAGTGCTGCAGACATGTGCACACTCTTGGGCTTACATTTCTGCTTTTCAAATAAGGATAACAAGAAAACAAAGAAAATATGATAATAGGAGTAAATTAGAAAGTTGTTTAAAATGTTATGTTCTATCTAATTTATGAAAGAAAAAAATTGGGTTTTACGTCCCTCTAATAATATAATGTAGGTGTTGGCGATGTCGGGGACGGCAGATTAGGGGTTAATAAGTGTAAGGTTAGGGGTGTTTAGACTCTGGGTTCATGTTAGGGTGTTAGGTGTAGACTTAGAAAGTATTTCCCCATAGGAAACAATGGGGCTGCGTTAGGAGCTGAACGCTGCTTTTTTGCCGGTGTTAGGTTTTTTTTCAGCCAGCTCAGCCCCATTGTATCCTATGGGGAAATCGTGCACAAGCACATTTTTCCAGCTTACCGCTACCGTAAGCAACGCTGGTATTGAGGTGAGAAGTGGAGCTAAATTTTGCTCAACGCTCACTTTTCTGAGGCTAACGCAGCCATTCAGAAAACTCATAATACCAGCGTTGTTTAAAGTAAGCGCTGGAAAAAAAAGGAGCGTTAGCCCCGCAAGTTTTAACCGACAAAACTCGTAATCTAGCCGTTTGTTTCTTCCTCTCCACATTTTTTTTCATTTTCTACTATCTATTCCTATCACTTTTTTTTTTTCATTTTCCAATTTGCTCTCTGTTTCTAATGTTATATTTTCACTGTATCTAATGTTTATGTTTTCCTTTGCCTCTGTCCTTTGTTTCTTCTTAACATCAAAAAGTTGACATAATAAGAGGAGAAACAATTTTTTTTTATTATTTATACTACAAGTTAAAAAAGACAGCTCTGTTGCTGTAGTTGGTTATTTATGCAAATTAAAGTTATTTTTCCGTGTTCTGAATAATAAACTTTATTTGTGTGAGTATCTAAAAAAAAAAAAATCACTGCAGCTAGACATTAAATGTAAAGGTTGGCAAAATACTGAAATATCTCAGCACTTAAAAGGATTATAGTATAATACATTTGATATTACATACAGTATATTATGATAATATATTATTGATCATTTATATAATATGTTTAATCTTTTGATGGTCTACAAATAAATAATAATATATGACTATTCACTTTTAAGCCTTTTTTTCAGTATAATTGCTTATTTTCATTGAATTGTTTTGTTTGTACACGATTGGTTTAGTCACTTACCTTAGATAAATGTATGACACTAGAACCAATAATATCACAACAATAAGTCCAGCGGTGACTCCAAGAATTAATGCAATTTCATCCTTGCTATTTTCAGCTGCAAATGAAGAAACATCTATTAATATACCCTTTCATTTAGATTCTAATCTAGCTTCCTTGTATATTTGATAGAATCAACACTATCTTTGCTCATTAGATATGTTTTTTTTTTGGCAATTAGAGATATGAACATTTTTAAGATTTTAATGTGTAATTCGGCATAGTTAAAATTATTTTTAAACATATATTTATTATATATTTTGACATATTTTATGTAATTAAACTTCACGTTAGCGAAAACATTGCTAGCGTTAGGCTTTTTGGGTATTTTTAGGTTCCGCCGGTATTACAAGTTGAAAAGAACCTTATTTGGGCTAGCAGAGTTTTCACGTGCACATGCATGTGTTCCCCCATAGAAATCAATGGAGACTAAAAAGTGGGAAAATAAACCTAACCCTAAAAACCTAACCCTACTCGCAAAAACGACCTTGCATTTTTGCATTCCCCATAGAAGTCAATGGAGAAAAAAGTGAAAGAAAATTCAAATCCGCCAATAGTATGAAAGATTTTTCCTTTCATTCTATTGGCTGATTTAAATTTGAAGATTCAAATCAGCCGATAGGAATGCAAGGGTACCCCTTTATAAAAGGGGTACCTTGCAATCACTATTCAGTGTGCAGCTGGAAACCGCACTAAGAGGACTTCTGTGTTGAAGGTCTGAAGAGGAGGACCAATGTTGCCGCCACCATTGTCAGGGCCATTGACATTGCCGCCGCCGCCACCAGATGAAGTTAGAAGATGGACCCGCAATGAAGATAAATGAAGATGGAATGCCGCCGGGATAAAGATTGAGCAGCGTCCATAATCATCGGTGAGTACCAACTTTAGGGTATGTGTTAGTTTTATCAGGGCAATGGGTAATTTAGCTTTCTTTAGTTATTTTTTTTTTTTTTTTTTTTTTTTTTTATTGAGGTAACATTAAACAGTGATACAGTTACATTGTGTGGACACGTTACATCACATCATATTTATAGACAATATTACATATTATAACAGTTAATGATGACATGACCATAAGTGATTACTTTAACCTCCCTTTTTTTTTTTTTTTTTTTTCTTTTTTTTTTAAATACAGAAAGAAAAAGAAAAGAAATATAGAAAGAAAAGGTTTATGGCTATTCGCTAAAGCGCAGAACCTGTATTAAATAGCTCGTTCGCGTTTTCATCCAAGATTTGTATCCCATGTCTTACATCATATATTATACTTGCTATGTATGTACTCTTCCCAAATAAAAAGCATCTCATGAAAGAAGTCTTGTTTCATTATTTTCATATAATGGTACTCCTCCAGCTGTAGAGTTTTATGTATAGTGTCTACCCATAGAGCTATAGAGGGGATTTGTTTTTGCTTCCAATGTTGTGCAATTAGTACTTTGGCACTGTTAGAAATGACTTGAAATAAGGCTAGGTGTGTTACAGGTAATTTTTTGGGAGGTTTATTTAAGAGCCACAGTAAAGGGTCTAATGGAATGTTTGGTCCCAGTATCTTTTCTGTATGGGTTACTACATCTCTCCAAAAGAGGGTGATTTTGCTGCAACTCCACCAAATATGTCCCATGTTCCCTACCTCTTTTTTGCATTGCCAGCATAGGTCAGATCTTTGTGGGTATAAGGTCTTTAAACGTGCAGGAGTATAATACCAGCGATGCAGAATCTTAAAATTGATTTCTAATATCTTGGCTGATGTAGAAGCTTTCATAGTTCTTTTAAATATTTTACATAAATCTCTAGGGGGTATATTGATTTTAAGTTCTTTTTCCCATCGTTTCATATAGTGATATTCTGTGCCTATCGGGACCTGTTGTAGTATGTTGTAAATTATGGATAGGGTGTGTCTAATAGGGGATTTTGAGATGCATAATTTTTCAAAGTTTGTTGGAGAACGTATCAAGTTATTTTTCCCTTTGTGACATTGGAGAAATGAGTGAGCCTGCAAGTAGAAGTACCAGTTACGAAAAACATGTAGATTATTTTCGATGAGCTTCGATCTAGAGTGCATTGACCCAGCCTCAGTAAGAGTATAAAAAGGTAAATTACTTAGCCTATC
Source organism: Bombina bombina (assembly GCF_027579735.1). Taxonomy (NCBI): domain Eukaryota; kingdom Metazoa; phylum Chordata; class Amphibia; order Anura; family Bombinatoridae; genus Bombina; species Bombina bombina. The sequence continues at coordinate 250,402,760 of NC_069506.1, read as the reverse complement.
TAAAGGGTTTAGTTTATTCATTTCTAGACCTGGAAGGAATTCTGGATTTCCTAGAAGTGGTGTTAGAGGTGAAGGTTTAGAAGAAAGTAATGGGTACACAACCATCAGTCTATCCCACATTTTAAAAATTTCTACAATTATATAGTTGTCCATTAACTTTGTCCTTCTTTCAGATTGCTCCATCCAACACAAAGAGCCTAAATGATGATGGCGGCCTATTTGGTGTTCTATCTTAACCCATATCTTGTCCTTATAATTAGTGTGCCGATCTACTATTCTTTGAAGGAATATCGCCTGTCTATACTTCATCAAGTCTGGAACACCCAATCCCCCCGATATTTTGGGAAGGCACATCAATGTTTTATTAATTCGGGGATGCTTTCTATCCCATATATAATCATTAATAATTTTTTGTAGGGAAGGTATATAGGATGGAGGGAGGGGTATTGGAACAGTTTGAAAAAGATACAGCAGTCTAGGTAGAATATTCATGGTTATGGTCCCCATTCTCCCCAACCAATTAAGACGTTTAGATCTCCACGAGCTTAGATCAGCTATTATATTCTTCTTGAGTGTATCATAATTAAAAGTAATTAAGTCTGAGTGATGTCGTGTCAGCGATATCCCTAAATATTTAATAGCGTTGGTTTGCCATTTAAATGGACACATTTTTAGTGTTTGGTGAAGCTCTGTCTGACTTAAGTTAAGGTTCATAATTTCTGACTTCGAAAAATTAATTAAGAAGTTAGATATATTTCTAAAATCATCAAACTCTCTCATTAATTCTGGGATTGACATGCTAGGGTTAGTGAGTGTGAGGAGTATGTCATCCGCGAAAAGAGATAGTTTATATACATCTGTTTGGAGAGACATTCCTCTAATAGCATTATTTTCCCAGATTTTTATGGCTAAAATTTCCATAGCACAGGCAAACAGTAGGGGCGACAGGGGGCACCCCTGTCTTGTTCCATTTTTAATATAGAAAGAATCGGAGAGAGTACCGTTTACTAGGATACGGGCGCTTGGATTATTATACAGAGCAAATATCTTTCCTAAAATACCTACTCCAAAACCGAAACGCTCTAGAGAGTGATATAAAAACGTCCAATCTACACGATCGAACGCTTTTTCTGCGTCCGTGGAGATCAAAACCGATTGAGTGTTGGTATTTAAAGCGTGTTGTATTAGGTGCAAGGTGTGGATCGTGTTGTCTTTTGCTTCTCTGTTCATAATAAAGCCAACTTGGTCTCCGTGTATAAGATGAGGTAAAAGCGGGCATATTCTATTAGCCAATATTTTAGCAAATATTTTCGAGTCTGTATTTAAAAGGGAGATTGGTCTGTAGTTCATAACCTGATCAGGTGGTTTCCCTGGTTTGGGAAGTAAAACTATTGTGGCCTCCAGTGAGTGTTTTAAAAAGGTGTTATTTTTTATCTATTCCATTATAAAGGTTACATAAGTGGGGGGTCAATAGGGGGTGATATTTTTTATAATAGAGATTAGTAAAGCCATCCGGGCCAGGGGCTTTACTGTTAGGTAAGTGTTTAATAACATTGGTAATTTCCTCCGTTTGGATTGGTCGATCTAGGTATTCTTGTTGCTCTTTTGATAAGGAGGGGATCCCAATGCCATCCAAATATTTTGCTATTTTATGTTTAAGAGATTTATCATGTGTAGATGCTATGGGGTCAGATTCATTAAGATTATACAATCCTTCAAAGTAGTCCCGAAATGCTTTTGCTATAGCTGTTGTACCTAAACAAGGGGAGCCTTTTGTGTTTTTAATGGACATGACAAAAGTCTTGTTAATTCGTCTACGTAATTTTCTTGCCAAAAACCTACCACTCTTATTATCACTATCGAAATAAATTTGTTTAAGTTGAAGGGCTTTACGTTTATAGATATGCAACAATTGTGCATTCATATCTTGTCTTTTAGACTGTAGCTCATCGTGAATGAGATTATCCTCTGGAGTTTGTTTATGTCGGGATTCCAGAATAGTTATTTGATTTAATGTTTCTTCTAATCTAGCTCTTTTTTGTTTATTCAGCATGCTTTGGAGGCTAATACATTCACCCCGTATTACACTTTTATGAGCTTCCCAGGTTATTCTATTGTCTATGAGTGGGAAGATATTAATTTCAAAGTATTCCTTAATAGATTTCCCCAGCTTCTCAGTTATCAGAGAATCATCTAGTAGTGATGGGTCAAATTTCCAATTGAAGTGTTTATTAGGAATGTCAGGCCATTTTAAGTCACAGCTCATGTAAGAGTGGTCTGACCACGTACAGGGTAGAATTTTACTCTGTCTGACATATGAAAAACTAGTGACATCCATAAGTATGTAGTCTATCCTGGAGAACAGTTTATGTGGGGCTGAGTAGAAAGTGTAGTCTTTTATTAAAGGTTTAAGAGTCCTCCACACGTCATGTACCGCTAAGTCTCGTAAGCATTGTTTAATTGTATTTATCCTTTTTAAGGAGATAGAGGTTGACTGAGTGGAGCAGTCTATGGATGGGTCAAGTGGTACGTTGAGGTCACCTCCAATTATTAAAGAGCCTTTCATAATATCGAGGAGTGTATTAGATATGTTTTTGAAATAACGGTGCTGGTTAAAGTTTGGAGCATATACACATGCCAATGTCACAATCTTTCCATATAATGTGCCTATCACTGCTAAAAATCTACCTTCTTTGTCTTTGTGGGTTGCAATCTCCTGAAAGGGGACATTGTGTTTTATCAGTATCCCTACTCTGTTTGTTTTAGATAGGTTGGACGAGTAAAAACTTTGACCAAACTTAAATTTAAATGTTTGAGGTTCCCTACCCCTTTTGAAGTGTGTTTCTTGTAACATCACAATGTCACTTTTTGTCTGTTTAAAGTCGTGGAGGGCAGAATTTCTCTTCAGAGGGGAATTAAGACCTTTACAGTTAATAGATATTACCTTAATCTGATTACTTTGTTTGTTTGTCATGATGGGGTATGGGTAAGTGGAAGTGTGTTATTTTGTAGGCAAAGAGTTGTGTGTCATGGATGAGTGTGATCATTTATGTAAGCAATTGCGCTCTCTCGAACAGCCATTATCAGAGGTAGAGAGAAAAAAAAGTAAAACAAAATCAGAGAAGAGAGAAAAAGGAGCATAGGTAAATGGGGTTGAAAAGGGGAGGTGTACCGGAGACTTCCGTTTAAGAGGTAATAAGAGGACTGAAGATATATTTCAAGTAAATATTATTGTGAGCTTCCTAACTATTAGATACATTAGAGAGGGGAAAGGCAATTACATTTGAACAACATTTCACTCAACAAAGGGTCAACCTAGATTTTACTTTTCAGTAAGTCAAAGTATATAACTTTTCTAACAATATATAACACCCACAAGACATAGATAATGCAACACAGCTGAGATAGGCTAGAAGAGACCAGGCTGTCCTCACAGGAGTCATTTAAGTGGTACCAATATTGTCTCTAGTCTTTTCCATAGCTTCCTATAACCACTTATATTTTATCTGTCTAGACCGTCACCATAAACAACATAAAGTTTAATTGACATAAACCTGCAAAAAAGATATTTAACAATCCTAATAATAAATAACAAACATAGAATATATATAATGCAGCACAACAAAAATAAGCTTAAAGGATACTTGCTGCCCTTTCAGGGAGCTATTAAGTGAATTCTATTCCTTCTCTAGACTCTCCAGAGTTTCAGGTGTCAGTTTCAGAGTTCAAATCTGGTTGGATTATCTTCTGTTTGGAGTTTCTCTTCCGACGATGAACTGTAGCCCACTCTGGGCGCCTTTCTTTCAAACGAGAAGATCCTCCTTGTGTCTCCATTGAGTTGTTTTGGTCTGGTGGGATAGGAAATGTCAGATTGAGACCTTTAGAAAAAGAGTCCAAGTCGTTCAAACTTCTATATATCCAGGTTTTGCCATCCAGGAACACAATTAGACCAAATGGATATCCCCAGCGATATCTTATGTTGTTTTTCTGCAACACAGATGTGATAAATTTAGAGTCTTTTCTTTTCTGTAATGTGAGGGGGCTCAAATCCAAATATGCTTGTAGTTCATGATCCTGATATTTGTAGTTGGGATTGTCCCTGAAGTGTTGCCAAATAGTATCTTTATCTTTGAAATGTAGGAATTTCATAATGACATCACGAGGCGGTGCTTGACTTGGGGGTTTCGCTCTTAGAGCTCGGTGAGCCCTCTCTAGTGGAATCATTATTGCAGGTTCTGGAGATCCCGAAAGAGTTTGGAACAGAAGTTGCAGATAGTTTTCTAAATCATCTGGTTCTATCGTTTCAGGGATCCCTCTAATTCTCAAATTATTCCTGCGACCTCTATTGTCCAGATCTTCAATCTTGTCATTCAAATCCTGTATCAGGGTAGATTGTTGTTCTTGGTGTTCAGTTATGTCTTTGATATCTTTCATTGTTTCATCTTGCATAGTTTCTAGATCTCCGTTTTAATCAGGTCTTTCAAAGAGTCTATATCTGTTTTAGATGGGAGTTCGCACATTTTAGATAGGATTTGTGATAACTGGTCTTGCTGTGATCCCGCCATAGGGTTCTCTGGTGCTGTTGTTTTTGTCAGGTTGTTTTGGATTTGAGGACTCCTGCCCCGGGCTCTCCCTTTCTTGGGATTGGAAAAAAGTTGAGACTGATACAGGAGTAGTATTGTGAGGTTTAAGAGACTTTTCAGGCTTTGTTTGTCTTCTGGATGTCATTCTTGTATTTATAAGAGATTAAAACAATTAGAGGTTGTAATTCCCCTTTTGAGGCACTAGATGGAGCTCTTGCTATGATAATGAAGCCTTACAATCAGGAGCTAGGCTGCACAGTACAAAGAACAATATTATGTATTGATAACATTATGCTGTTTTTATTTTGTCTCCTTTTTATTATTGCATTAAATTTCCCCTCAGGTTGTCATGTGGAAATGATTTCAGATGTGACAGTGTCATTTATTTCAGAGTAAAAATGTGAAAAGTGATGTTTACATTATCTTCTGTAATTTTACTCCACATTTTAATTAGCAACATTAAACAGATCTATAACAACGTTGAAAATGTTGAAGAATAGTTGTCTCCACAATACTGTTGCTTAATTTAAGCATTCACATCTTGTTGTTGGTTAGTATAGGGGATTGGTGAGGTAAGGCTTTATTGAAGCATACTATCCCCTAAGTCTGTACTGCACTAGGTATATCCCGAGTAGCTGCGTAGTGCCCAGTGTGGGCTACGTTTGTCATTAATATTGGCCTGTCCTGTTCTGACTATATGTCTGGGGTCAGTTCATATACTTAGAGGCATGAGTGTGAGGTGTACTTAACTTTTATTTATCTGCACCTGATGCTGAGCTTAGATGCGGCGATCCGGTTGCCTCATGGAGCAGGCTATTCAAGATGGCGGCGGCATATCAGTTTGTGCAGCTTGCGCACCGGACTCCTCCTGAGATATAGCGATCAGAGACCTTTTAGATCGCTTGAAGGTAACCGCTGCAGTCCTTGAGCTTTCCCCCACCGGCTGAAGGCTTTTATATGGTCCTCTGCTGCAACTTATGCAGAGTTTGGAGCTCTCACAGAGCGGCCATGTCCCGGCGTGGCCAAACTCCGCCCCTCTCTTTAGTTAGTTTTTTTTATTTTGTGGTGGGTGGGGGGTGTTTTTTTTTCAGCAAAAGAGCTGTTCGCTTTACAAAAATTTCCTACATTGGTAGGACATTTATTTATTTTATTTTGGGGTTGTTGTTTTTTAAGGGGTATTAGAATAGGATTAAATTTTTATTATTGTTGGTAATTTATTTTTTTTATTTTCTGTAATGGTAGTTTTCGGGTTTTTTCTGTAATGGTAGTTTTTTTTTTTTAAAGGTAAGATTTTGTGATGTGGGCGGATGGCGGTTTAGGGGTTAATAGTTTATTTAGGTACTTTAAGATGGGGGATGGCGGTTTAGGGTTTAATAGTTCTATTTAGGTACTGCAATGGGGGGATGGAGGTTTAATGTTTAATAGTTCTATTTAGGTACTGCAATGTGGGGGGATGGCGGTTTAGGGGTAATAGTTTATTTATGGATGTAAGTATACTTTGTAATGTATTTTTGTTGTGTTTTGTGCAACTTTTTTTTATTTTCGGAAACTAGTTCACCACTAGCTCTTTACCACAGCATAAAAGGCGATTGCACTAGCCCAATTGCAATTTCTCTGAATTTGTAATATCAGCTGAATGAGAATGGCTTGTGACATCACAATTGCACTAGCACAAAACCATTTGTGCCTCACTTGTAATCTAGCCCTATGAGTTTTCCAATTCTGAAATGCACAGTGTTGATTTCACAAGGCAAAATCTGCTGCATATCTGTCCCTTATTGGTCTCAGCAGATGTGAGAAGTTGAAATAAGATGGCCCTCAGAATTTGAGAGGTAAGGAGGCTGGGAAATAAACGAGGCAGCACATTGGTGGTAGTTGCAGATGTAGCATGTGTGGACAGAGGCGGAGCTTCAGATATTGTAAGTGGAAAGAAACAATTGAAGGATTAAAATAAAGAAAGATTGGGGTAATTTTGCAACCCATCAAGCCTCTAAAATCACCACTGGTTGTAATCAACTTTGAGCTGCATATCTTTTGTCTTTTTTTAATTCCTATTAGTTAAAGGGACACTGTACCAAAAAATGTCTTTCCTGATTCTGATTGAGCATGAAATTTTAAGCAACTTTCTAATTTACTCCTATTATCAAATTTTCTTCATTCTCTTGGTATCTTTATTTGAAATGCAAGAATGTAAGTTTAGATGCTGCCCCATTTTTGGTGAACAACCTGGGTTGTCCTTGCTGATTGGTGGATAAATTCATTCACCAATAAAAAAGTGCTGTCCAGAGTACTGAAACCAAAAAAAAGCTTAGATGCCTTCTTTTTCAAATAATGATAGCAAGAGAACGAAGAAAATTTGATAATAGGAGTAAATTAGAAAGTTGCTTAAAATTGCATGCTCAATCTGAATCACGAAAGAAAAATATTGGGTACAGTGTCGTCCCTTTAAAGCTGTATAGAAAACTTTCTTAAAGATATATTTTAATTTTTTACCATAGTGACATACAAGGTAGATCACAAGCATTACATAGAGAGGTGCATTAAAATGCACCAGCTTAGAGTTGCACTTTTCTTAAATGGACAGTAAAGTCAAAATTAAACTTTCATGATTCCAGTAGAACATACAATTTAAAACACTTTTACCTTTTTTACATTTTACAATATACTATTATCTAATTTCCCCCATTGGTATCCTTTGTTAAAAAGCATACCTAGGTAGACTTAGGAGCTGCAGTTGCAGTATTGGAAGCTAAAGTAGCTACTTATTGATGCCTGCACATATATGCCTCTTGTCTTTGTGTTCAGCTATCTCCCAGTAGGGCATTGCTATTCCTTCAATAAAGGATACCAAGAGAATGATGCACATTTGATAATAGAAGTAAATGGGACAGTTGTCTAAAATTGTCGGCTCCATCTGAATCATGAAATATAAATTGTGGGTTTCATGTCCCTTTAAAGCAGTGTTTCCCAACTCCAGTCCTCGGGACCCTTAACAGGCCACATATTCATTATATCTTAACTAGAGCACAGGTGAAATAATCAGCTCACCCATCAGCTAATTAGTTCACCTGTGCTCTAGTAAAGATATAATGAATATGTGGCCGGTTAAGGGTCCTGAGGACTGGAGTTGGGAAGCACTGCTTTAAAGGGTGGCCAACTGGAGCATGTCAGCACTTGTTTACCATAGCTTCCCTCAACAAGTAAATGTCCTTTGCTCTTTCACTTGCAGATTTCTTGACATATTAAATATTCAAATCTTATTGTATTCACCAAAATGTTGGAGACCCACAATTGAAATAAACACCAAGGGATTAAAGCAATGGAACTCAATGTTTTGTGAAAAAATAGTGGTCCAGAAAAGTTTAGGCCTAGGACAGCATGGTACATATGGCTCCACAAAATCTTGATACTAAAATTTATACTTTTTAATCAGAATTTTATATTAACAGACAACTTTATATTTATATTCTTCATTTTAATATTCATTTTAATATGCCATTCATGTTCAAATGAGTTTATCTTGAAACGTTACTGTTACAGCTGAAAACCTTACTTCCTTATATTGGATATGTTTCATTCATTCATTAACTAATCTGAAAAAAATAACATTTTCTATGTTAAAATCAATTTGCTCTAAACACACCAGGTATATTACCTAGCCAGTATTATGTTTCAAGTACTCACAGGTTACAGTGACAGTTACTGGTAAAGATGAAGAAGTTCCCACGTCATTGTGCACAACACAACTATAATTGCCTGAGTGTGTTATGTTAATGCTAGTAAACAGTCTAATGGTTGATTCAACTTCATTATCTATGGGAATCCCATCCTTGTTCCAGGTATAGTGTGTTGGTCTGGGGTTACTGCTACTAAACTGGCATTCAAGTACAAAGACTTCCGCTTCTCCAATCTGTACTCTTTTTTGATTTACTTTGACTCCTTTGGCAGAATCTGCAGAAAGAAGAATATACTCAGATGTGGTTAAAATTAGATCAATCTAGATTGTGATAGTTATTTATATTTCTTTTTGATTTTACATGTTGGCTGAATTGGTTATCATATTGAAGTATTCACTCTTTTTATTTTTTTATATTTATTAAAAACAAGCTTTGTTTCACTATTTTAAGCATACAGGGGGTAGTTATCAAGCCGTCAACCTCAAATACGCTGGAATTCTGCAGCGTATTTGTGGCGAGGCTGATTCGCCTTAGTTATCAAGCCCTAGACACCGGCAAAAGTAGAATTTTGTGACGTAAGCTTCGATCCGCCGGACTCAGTCCGACACAGATCGATTCTTATGTCACTACAGATGTTCCGCACACAAGTGCGGCACAATCTGACTACTTTTGCTAGTTATCAAAAAACTAGCAGGTACGCTCGGCACTTTTCCGGCCCAGCGTACCTGGTTTTCAAACCGCCGCCCTGGAGGCGGCGGATCCCATAGGAATCAATGAGAGTCTGACCATAGCGAAAGTTCATGTTCGCTACTGCCAGACATCCCATTGATTCCTATGGGAGCTGTCTACACCTAACACCCTAACATGTACCCCGAGTCTAAATACCCCTAATCTGTCCCCCCTACACCGCCGCAACTAAATAAATGTATTACCCCCTAAACCGCCGCTCCCGGAGCCCACCGCAACTATAATAAATATGTTAACACCTAAACCGCCACTCCCGGTCCCCGCCGCAACTATAATATATGTATTAACCCCTAAACCGCCACACACAGACCCCGCCGCCACCAACATGATACCTATTAACCCCTATCTGGCCCCCCTATACCGCCGCCTTCTATAATAAAGTTATTAACCCCTATCCTGCCGATCCCGGACCTCGCCGCATATAAATAAATAGTTTAACCCCTAAACTGCCACTCCCGGACCCCGCCGCAACCTATATTAAACTTATTAACCCCTAATCTGCCCCCCTACACTGTCGCCACCTATAATAAATGTATTAACCCCTATCCTGCCCCCCCTACACCGCCGCCACTGTAATAAAATTATTAACCCCCTAAACCTAAGTCTAACCCTAACCCTAACACCCCCCTAACTTAAATATTAATTAAATAAATCTAAATAATATTTCTCTTATTAAATAAATGAATCCTATTTAAAATTAAATACTTACCTTTAAAATAAACCCTAATATAGCTACAATATAAATAATAATTTTATTGTAGCTATCTTAGGATTTATTTTTATTTTACAGGCAAATTTCAATTTATTTTAACTAGGTACAATAGCTACTAAATAGTTATTAACTATTTAATAGCTACCTAGCTAAAATAAAGAGAAATTAACTTGTAAAATAAAAACTTACCTAAGTTACACTTACACCTAACACTACACTATACTTTAATAAATTATTTCTATTTAAAACTAAATACTTACCTGTAAAATAAACCCTAAGATAGCTACAATATAATTAATAATTACATTGTAGCTATTTTAGGATTTATATTTATTTTACAGGTAACTTTGTATTTATTTTAGCTAGTTAGAATAGTTATTAAATAGTTATTAACTATTTAATAACTACCTAGCTAAAAGAAATACAAAATTACCTGTAAAATAAATCCTAACCTAAGTTACAATTAAACCTAACACTACACTATCATTAAATTAATTAAATAAATTACCTACAAATAACTACAATTAAATACAATTAAATAAACTAATTAAAGTACAAAAAATAAAAAAGCTGTTACAAAAAATAAAAAAAATAAGTTACAAACATTTAAAAAATATTACAACAATTTTAAGCTACTTACACCTAATCTAAGCCCCCTATAAGCCCCCTAATAAAATAACAAAGCCCCCAAAATAAAAAAATTCCCTACCCTATTCTAAATTAAAAAATTCAAAGCTCTTTTACCTTACCAGCCCTTAAAAGGGCCTTTTGCGGGGCATGCCCCAAAGATTTCTGCTCTTTTGCCTGTAAAAGAAAAATACAACCCCCCCAACATTAAAACCCACCACCCACATACCCCTAATCTAACCCAAACCCCCCTTAAAAAACCTAACACTACCCTCCTGAAGATTATCCTACCTTGAGTCATCTTCAGCCAGCCAACCATCAATGGAACCGAAGAGGAGATCCAGAGCGGCAGAAGTCATCATCCAAGGGGCGCTGAAGAAATCTTCCATCCGATAGAAGTCATCATCCAGGCGGCGCTGAAGAAGTCTTCCATCCGGGCGATGTCATCTTCCAAGCGGCGTCTTCAATCTTCATCCATCCGGAGCGGAGCGGAGCCATCTTCAGACGAGCCGACGAGGAGCTATCCTCTTCTTCCTGACGACTACCGACGAATGGATATTCCTTTAAGGGACGTCATCCAAGATGGCGTCCCTTCAATTCCAATCAGCCAATCAGATTGAGCTTGCATTCTATTGGCTGATCGGAACAGCCAATAGAATGCAAGCTCAATCTGATTGGCTGATTGGATCAGCCAATCGGATTGAACTTCAATCTGATTGGCTGATTCAATCAGCCAATCAGATTTTTCCTACCTTAATTCCGATTGGCTGATAGAATCCTATCAGCCAATCGGAATTGAAGGGACGCCATCTTGGATGACGTCCCTTAAAGGAATATCCATTCGTCAGTAGTCATCGGGAAGAAGAAGATGGCTCCACGTCGGCTCGTCTAAAGATGGCTCTGCTCCGCTCCGGATGGATGAAGATTGAAGATGCCGCTTGCAAGATGACATCGCCCGGATGGAAGACTTCTTCAGCGCCACCTGGATGATGACTTCTATTGGATGGAAGATTTCTTCAGCGCCCCTTGGATGATGACTTCTGCCGCTCCGGATCTCCTCTTCGGTTCCATTGATGGTCGGCTGGCTGAAGACGACTCAAGGTAGGATGTTCTTCAGGGGGGTAGTGTTAGGTTTTTTAAGGGGGGTTTGGGTTAAATTAGGGGTATGTGGGTGGTGGGTTTTAATGTTGGGGGGGGTTGTATTTTTCTTTTACAGGCAAAAGAGCAGAATTCTTTGGGGCATGCCCCGCAAAAGGCCCTTTTAAGGGCTGGTAAGGTAAAAGAGCTTTGAACTTTTTAATTTAGAATAGGGTAGGGAATTTTTTTTATTTTGGGGGGCTTTGTTATTTTATTAGGGGGCTTAGATTAGGTGTAAGTAGCTTAAAATTGTTGTAATATTTTTTAAATGTTTGTAACTTATTTTTATTTATTTTTTGTAACTTAGCTTTTTTTATTTTTTGTACTTTTGTTAGTTTATTTAATTGTATTTAATTGTAGTTATTTGTAGGTAATTTATTTAATTAATTTAATGATAGTGTAGTGTTAGGTTTAATTGTAACTTAGGTTAGGATTTATTTTACAGGTAATTTTGTATTTCTTTTAGCTAGGTAGTTATTAAATAGTTAATAACTATTTAATAACTATTCTAACTAGCTAAAATAAATACGGTTTAGGGGTTAAACTATTTATTTAGTTGCGGCGAGGTCCGGGATCAGCAGGATAGGGGTTAATAACTTTATTATAGAGGGCGGCGGTATAGGGGGGGCAGGATAGGGGTTACTAGGTATAATGTAGGAGGCGGCGGTGTCCGGGAGCGGGGGTTTAGGGGTTAATACATTTATAAGAGTTGTGGCGGGGTCTAGGAGCGGCGGTTTAGGGGTTAATAACTTTATTGAGTTGCGGGGGGCTCCGGGGGCGCCGGTATAGGGGGTAGAACAGTGTAGTTAGTGTGGGTGTTTAGTGACAGGCTAGCAATAAAGCTGTCAAAAAGCTGAAGAGCAGCGAGCTCGGATGAGTGATAACTCTCACAGTCCGCTGCTCATCGCCCCGTACTTGGTGCGCGGCTTTTTGACAGCTTTTTTGATAACTTAGGCGAAATTTTGCAGGTCTGCGGCGGCGATGGTAGGCGAGCTTTGGCGGGCGTATTGGGCCGGCAAAGGCAGGTAAAGTAGACGGCTTGATAACTACCCCCCACAGTATGTTACAAAGAGAAAAAACCCTACAATGAAGGGGATCTCCAAACCCACAACTCAGACGTGTTTCATACCTACAATACTTCACTAATACTGAACAGAGTGAAGAATACTAATTTATAGTGATGTCGCGAACATAAAATTTTCTGTTCGCGAACGGCAAACGCGAACCTCCGCAAATGTTCGCGAACGGGCGAACCGGGCAAACCGCCATAGACTTCAATAGGCAGGCGGATTTTGAAACCCACAGGGACTCTTTCTGGCCACAATAGTGATGGAAAAGTTGTTTCAAGGGGACTAACACCTGGACTGTGGCATGCCGGAGGGGGATACATGGCAAAATTCCCATGGAAAATTACATAGTTGATGCAGAGTCTGGTTTTAATCCATAAAGGGCATAAATCACCTAACATTCCTAAATTGTTTGGAATAACGTGCTTTAAAACATCAGGTATGATGTTGTATCGATAAGGTAGTGTAAGGGTTACGTCCCGCTTCACAGTGACAGACCAAACTCCCCGTTGATGTGGAGCAAGACGCAGCAGCAGAAGAGGACTCAACCGAGGAAGAGGTTATGGAAGAGGATGGAGTAGGAGGAGTAGAGGAGGTGGCAGCAGGCCTGCCTGCAAGTCGTGGCGGTGTCCCCAACTCCTCTGCAGAGCCACGCATTCCATGCTTGGCAGCCGTCAGCAGGTTTACCCAATGCGCAGTGTAGGTGATATACCTGCCCTGACCATGCTTTGCATACCAGGTATTAGTGGTCAGATGGACCCTTGCCCCAACACTGTGTGCCAGACATGCCATTTCTTCCTTTTGCACAATCGAGTACAGGTTGTAGATTGCCTTTTGTGCAAAGAAATTTCGTCCGGGTACCTTCCACTGCGGTGTCCCAATAGCTACAAATTTTTGGAATGCCTCAGACTCCACCAGCTTGTATGGTAAAAGCTGGCTGGCTAAGAGTTCAGACAAGCCAGCTGTCAGATGCCAGGCAAGGGGGTAACTTTGTGACATTGGCTTCTTACGCTCAAACATGTCCTTGACAGACACCTGACTGTGGGCAGATGAGCAAGAACTGCTCAAGGCGAGAGACGGAATGGCGGATGGTTGAGAGGGGGCAAGGAGGACAGCAGTGGTTGATGTGGCTGAAGATGCTGGACCAGGAGGAGGATGGCGGCTTTGAGTTTGTGTGCTGCTTGTACTCATGTGTTGATCCCATAGGCGTTTGTGATGTGCGATCATGTGCCTTCGCAAAGCAGTTGTACCTAGGTGGGTGTTGAACTTCCCACGACTCAGTTTCTTTTGACACAGGTTGCAAATGGCATCGCTGTTGTCAGAGGCAGACACACAAAAAAAATGCCACACTGCTGAGCTCTGCAATGACGGCATTCTGGTGGTGGCAACAGCATGCGTTGATTGGCGTGCTGTCTGGCTGACCCCGGGTGCCGATGCATGCTGTCTGACTGTGCCACTAGCTCCTTGCGACGACCTCCCCCTGCTTCCAACTCGTCTCCTCCTCCTCTCTGTCTACCCATCTGAACTTTCCCCCTGTTCTTCTTCTCTTCTAGCGGGCACCAACGTGACATCCACGGACGCATCGTCATCATCAACCGCTTCACTTGTATCTGACAACCTAGCAAAGGAAGCAGCAGCGGGTACAACATCATCATCATCACACCATACGTCCATGTGTGTAATGCTGCCTGACTGAGACATATCCCTGTTATCTACATCCTCTGGCAATAATGTATGCGCATCACTCATTTCTTCCAACTGATGTGTAAATAACTCCTCTGACAGATCAAGTGAAGCGGCTGTGGTGCTAGTGTTGGTGGTGGCGGCAGGCGGGTGAGTGGTAACTTGAGAGGTGCCCGAAGCTAAGCTGGAGGAGGATGGTGCGTCAAGGTTCCGAGCGGAAGCTGTAGAAGATTGGGTGTCCTGTGTTAGCCAGTCAACTATGTCCTCAGAACTTTTCGAGTTCAGGGTACGTGGCCTCTGAACACTGGGCATTATTCTAGGGCCAAAGGGAATCACAGCACCACGACCACAACGGCCCCTGCAAGGTGGCCTGCCTCTGCCTGTCATTTTTTTTTCGATTAGTGGTACTATGCGTTAAAGCTACTGTGACAACAGATATGAGTGGCACTGTGCACTGGCAGAAGTTGGCAGAGTAGACGCTGTAGGCCTGACACACACGCTTGCAGACAACTAACTGCTATTCAATCTATTACAGTCAAAATTGTATTTTTTTTTTTTTAAATGTACACTACTGTTACACCAGATATGAGTTGCACTGGTGTGACACTATGCCCTGGCAGGCACTGAAACGCACACGTGTGAAGGAAACTGACTGCTATTATTTCACAGTCAAAAAAGTGTTTATTTTTTTAAATGTACACTACTGTTACAGATATGTTACAGATATGAGTGGTTGCACTGGGCAAGTGGGCACAGTATACGCTGTGAGCCTGACACACACGCTGGCAGGCAGGCAACTTCAATTAGATTACACAGGAAAACAAACAAAAAAAAAGCTGACTGATGTTCTAGCCCTAAAAAGGGCTTTTTGGGGTGCTGTTCTTACAGCAGAGTTCAGATGAGTCCTTCAGAACTGTAGTGGACACTGAATACACTAGCCTAGCTATCGATTTCCCTATTAAATCAGCAGCAGCTACACTGTCCCTCCTCTCACTAAGAATGCAGCTTCCGAATGAATCTAAAAT
This sequence comes from Bombina bombina, assembly GCF_027579735.1. Taxonomy (NCBI): domain Eukaryota; kingdom Metazoa; phylum Chordata; class Amphibia; order Anura; family Bombinatoridae; genus Bombina; species Bombina bombina. Next base: position 250,387,502 of record NC_069506.1, on the reverse strand, counting down.
GGATGCTGTCCAGGAGGTGGGAGGGTCTGGGAGGGAGGGTCTGCTGCTGATTGGCTGGAATGTGTCTGCTGACTGTGAGGTACAGGGTCAAAGTTTACTCAATGATGACGAATAGGGGCGGACCGAACATCGCATATGTTTGCCCGCCGCAGCGAACGGGAACAAGCTATGTTCGCCGGGAACTATTCGCCGGCGAACTATTCGCGACATCACTACTAATTTATAGTATATTTATATTATTGTCAATTACATTTATCTGAGATTTCATCACATTAAACCCTATGAGCATCATGCCCCAATGTATTCAAGTAGACATTTAAATTTGTAATTTTTTTTTAATTTTTTTTTTTTATAAAGACTAAATTTAAACACACATTAGAAAAAAAAAATAATGTTAGAGATAATTTGCAACCTTGGGCAAGATTACAAGTGCAGTATTTCACACTCCCGCTAACTCTGCTAGAAATTTGCACACCTCGGTTAGCACTCATATTACAACTTGAAAGTAAACAGTTTTTCCTTTTGCGTCTACTCGATGCCCGTAAAAAGCTAGCTTCGAATAACACGCACATGATAATGTATTCTCCCATAGAAGTCAATGAAGCAAAAAAGTGGAAAAAACCCTACTCATGTGCAAACCCGATCGCATATTCTCAAGTGCGCTAACCTGACATGAAAATATGAATATTTCACATTCCAATGTTCTTCACATAGTGGATTATATATACAGTATATATATATATATATATATATATATATATATATATATTATATATATATATATATATATATATACAGACATGATTTTATATATATATATATATATATATATATATATATATAAATATATATAACACACAGAGAAAACCCAGCACTCACTTACAAGCTCTCACCTAAGATTTAAAAGTAAAACTGGAAAGGTTAGCCACTGCATCTGGCCAAATGGGACAAGCTCAGGTACCACGTCAAGGTCCTTTCCAATACCTGAGACCCTAAAACAGCCACACAATGCAAGCTTTCAAATCCAAACAAACTGAAAACAAAAAAGGGTGCACAGGAATATGTAATCATCCTAGACATATACAAAACACGGAAGGGAACTGCACTTTCATACCAGACCGGGTACACATCCTATGACCCTGCAACATGCTCAGCCCTGGTTGCCACTGGCACTCACAGGAAGCTGTGCTGTCCCCAGAGCCACAAGCAGTTAACCCCAGACAGGTCTGGGTGCAAGAACCATAGGGAAAATTACAAAACAAATTAATATAACACACAGAGAAAACTCAGCACTCACTTACAAGCTCTCAGCTAAGATTTAAAAGCAAAACTGGAAAGGTTAGTCACCGCATCTGGCCAAATGGGACAAGCTCAGGTACCACGTCAAGGTCCTTTCCAATACCTGAGACTGAGAAGAATAGATATATGCATAGGGATATCTATTTAAAAATACATAGAACATATTCTGCTATGTGCAAAATATTGAAATGCCAAATATTTACAGTAACTACATAGGGTTCAATGTACTAAATGTCAGGCGGGCAGCTTCTCAACTCGCGAAGCTGTCCGCCCGCCTTCACTACACACGGGCAGCGGATCTGTTGAAACGCTTGCCTGTATGTATCATTACACACTCATCGGAGTTTGTAATTCCTGCCCCTTCAATCGCGTGACCAATCACGCAACAGAAGGGGCTGTCAATCACCGAGAGCGAGCGTGCTCTCGGTGATTTTGCCTCGCCATCTAAGAGGTGGCGTAGGGTCTAGGAAGCAGCGGTCTGATGACCGCTGCTTCTTACATTGCGGGAAGCAGGCTCGCATATGCGAACCTGCCCAGCAAAGGCTCCGGAGCAGCTTTCGCTGCTTCGTACATGGAGCCCATAGTATAACACTTTATTAAATAAGAATATTGGATGCATATGATTTTTAATATTTACATCTACTTAACTGCAAAGGGCTCCAATGTAATTCTATATATTTATATATATTGTACCAGCACCCCTAGTTTAATAAATGTCACAGTTCTATATACTGAGATAAAATATTGTGTGTCCTATATAGGAACACACTTCTCAGTATAGTGCACGGATAAGGGTGTTTAATTAATATGCATTTGAATAAGAGAGAATATAGACCCTTATTTCTCCAGCACCCAGCTATGTCAGAAAAAATATTTTCTATTAGACAAAGAAAGATTTTGAGTCAATAATTCACATACTCTTTGAAAATGCGTAATTATAAGATTTATATATCAATATCAGCATTACAATAAATCATAAGCGTGACCCCCAAATTATAAGGCTCAAAGTCCACAACCCGGGTTGTTAATGGAAGTTAGTAAGTTAGTCCGTTAATTAACCAGTATTAAATAGATTCAAATGCCTTGGTTTGGCATATTTGTAATCCCAAAATTGGAAATCAACGTTAATGCAGGGACAGTACCAAATATTGTGCAACACTCACACAGCAGGTATAACTTGTATCTTCGCACTCCCAATGCAAATTTGTAACTGTATCACTTTCAGCAAAAATGGCAACATTTCCATACCACATTTAACTCGCTGTGACAGCTCTATGTTGCGTGTAGAGACATAATAAACAAGTACCTGCTTCCTCTGTATTTTGGTAGTGACATATCATGGTGCCATATCTACCTGCTCGTTGCTTCCAACTGTTTCGATGAAGACCGGGTTTGGAGTAATCACCTTTGCTTTTTCTTCCGCAGTTTTTCGGCTCTTTCAGTGCATCCGCACGCCTTAACTTTCAGCGGAAGTAATTCTATATATGTCTATATATATATATATATATATATATATATACATAGGCATGTATGTGTATATATGTGTATATTTGTCTATAAATACATATATACACATATAAATACATAACATTAGTACACACATATAAACACACACACACACACACACACACATATATATATATATATATATATATATATATATATATATATATATATATATACACATACATCTATAGATATGTATATGTTTGTATCTCTATGTTAAAGCCCTTGGTCTGCCTTTTTTTCCCCTAACACCTTATACCTCATATCTTTGAGCCCTTCTAATTTTTTTGTGCATTTTTATTAGATGGTTTTATTATGAGTGTAACTGTACTTTATAATGTATTTTTTTATGTGTTTTGTGCAACTCGTTTGTTTCACGAAACAGTTAAAGGGACAGTCAACACCAGAATTTATGTTGTTTTAAAAGATAGATAATCCCTTAATTACTCATTCCACAGTTTTGCATAGCCAACACAGTTATAATAATACACATTTTACCTCTCTGATTACCTTGTATCTAAGCCTCTGCAGACAGCCCTCTTATTTCAGTTCTTTTAACAGACTTGCATTTTAGCCAATCAGTGCTCACTCCTCGGTAAATATATCTATATGAAACACATGAACTAATGCCCTCTAGTTGTGAAAAACTGTCAGATGCAGAGGAGGCCTTTAAGGTCTAAGAAATTAGCATATGAACCTCCTAGGTTTAGCTTTTAACAAAGAATACCAAGAGAACAAAGCAAAATTGGTGAGAAAAGTAAATTGGAAAGTTGTTTAAAATGACATGCCCTATTTGAATCATGAAAGTATTTTTTGGACTTGACTGTCCCTTTTAACAAGAGCTCTGAGGGCACGGTTATCATTCTAGCATATTTCACAATTGCGCTCACGTGTTCTCATTTACTTTCAATTTATAATACCAGCAGTAAACCTGACACACACAAACAGCCATGATAAACCCCTTATCGCTCGTGTGTAACAGATATCTCCCCACTCATAACCTGTCCCCTTATATAGTAAATATTATTTTCAGCAACCATCCATGTTAATTTGTGTAATTGATGTGTCTATAAAAATGTTTCAAAACTAATTTAGAAAATGAAAGTAATATTTATAATATTTGATAAACTCAATTTATTTAATACATAGATTAACATCCAAATTTAATCCTAGACACTAGTCTTTAAATTAAAAATAATGAAAAAATTGTCTCTTTTAACTACAGACTGATAATGCCTGAGTATTTTTGTTACTTTGAGCAATTTCTTGTATAACCTTTAACAAACAATCACATAGATTACGAGTCTTGCGTTAGCCTTAAAAAGCAGCGTTGAGGGGTCCCAACGCTGCTTTTTAACGCCCGCTGGTATTATGATTCTGACAGGTACACGTGTACCGCTCCTTTTTTTCTGTGATTTTAGCATACCGCAAATCCCCTTATGTCAATTGCGTATCCTATCTTTTCAATGGGATTTTCCTAACGTCGGTATTACAATTGCTGGAAAAAGTGAGCTGTAGACCCTCTCCTGTCAAGACTCCTAACGCATTTAAAAGTCAGTAGTTAAGAGTTTTATGGGCTAATGCCGGAACATAAAACTCTTAACTAAAGTGCAAAAAAGTACACTAACACCCATAAACTACCTATTAACCCCTAAACCAAGCCCCCCCCCCCACATCGCAAACACAAAAATAATTTTTTTAACCCCTAATCTGCTGACCGGACATCGCCGCTACTTTAATAAATATATTAACCCCTAAACCAACGCACTCCCACCTCACAAACACTAGTTAAATTTTATTAACCCCTAATCTGCCATCCCTAACATCGCCGACACCTACCTACATTTATTAACCCCTAATCTGCCGTCCCCAATGTTGCCGTTACATATTAAATGTATTAACCCCTAAATCTAAGTCTAACCCTAAACCTAACCCCCCTTAACTTAAATATAATTTAAATAAATCTAAATAAAATTACTATTATTAATTAAATTATTCCTATTTAAAACTAAATATTTACCTATAAAATAAACCCTAAGATAGCTACAATATAATTAATAATTACATTGTAGTTATTTTAGGATTTATTTTTATTTTACAGGCAACTTTGTATTTATTTTAACTAGGTAGAATAGTTATTAAATAGTTATTAACTATTTAATAACTACCTAGCTAAAATAAAGACAAAATTACTTGTAAAATAAAACCTGACCTAAGTAACAATTACACCTAACCACTACACTATAATTAAATAAATTACCTAAACTAACTACAATTAAATACAATTAAATTAAATAAAGTACGATAAACAACAAACACTAAATTACAGAAAATAAAAAAATAATTAAATTTTTTTAAACTAATTACACCTAATCTAATCCCCCTAATAAAATAAAATAAAAAAGCCCCCCAAAATAATAAAATTCCCTACCCTATACTAAATTACAAATAGCCCTTAAAAGGGCCTTTTGCGGGGCATTGCCCCAAAGTAATCAGCTTTTTTACCTGTAAAAAAAATACAATACCCCCCCAACATTAAAACCCACCACCCACACACCCAACCCTACTCTAACACCCACCCAATCCCCCCTTAATAAAACCTAACACTAACCCCTTGAAGATCACCCTACCTTGAGACATCTTCACCCAGTCGTGCACAAGTGGTCCTCCAGAGGGGCAGAAGTCTTCATCCAGGTGGCATCTTCTATCTTCATCCTTCCGGCGCGGAGCGGGTCCATCTTCAATCCAGCCGACGCAGAGCATCCTCTTCCAACGACGTCCAAACGAAGAATGAAGGTTCCTTTAAATGACGTCCCTTCAATTCCGATTGGCTGATAGAATTCTATCAGCCAATCAGAATTAAGGTAGGAAAAATCCTATTGGCTGATGCAATCAGCCAATAGAATTGAGCTTGCATTCTATTGGCTGATTGGAACAGCCAATAGAATGTGAGCTCAATCCTATTGGCTGATTGGGTCAGCCAATAGGATTGAACTTCAATTCTATTGGCTGATTGCATCAGCCAATAGGATTTTTTCTACTTTAATTCCGATTGGCTGATAGAATTGGCTGATATTAACTCTTTTGAGTGCTAACACCACGCAAGTTAAATTAACAGTGTTCCTATTCTTGTGCTTATATTACAAGTTGAAAGTAAAAAGTTTGAACAAAGTATGAACAAAGACTCAGGGGGCGTTAATATCTGGAAGTTGGATATCTATAAACTTGTAATATGTGTGATGTTTAGAGCGGTCGCTATATCCATTGAAAATTTAAGGCACACTAAAGGTATGTCGGCCGCACTAAACATTCTCTGGTAATTCTGTTTTACCATGGACTTGTAATACTGGATTGTGTGCTAATCTTAGCACGGTCCAGCAGTATTGATAGTGCACCACTTGTAATCTAGGCCTTTATTGTTTAAGAATGCTTTGAAATTATATTAATTACAGATCATTTAATTAGAGGTTCATACAATCTCAAATTACATTTCTGAATGTAAGGAGAAACACCTAGGTCTACATCAGGAGAGAGAATGCGAACTGCTCAGGCTAATTGAATTTTTGCCAATCTTTTACATGATGACAAATCTATTATCCATGTAATGAGATCTATTGCAGTATGTGAATTGCACTCTCTATAGTTGCTATAAAAAATATATCAGTTTTTGTAGCTTTTTGTTATTGCCTCAAGGTACTAAAATATTTAGTTTTATGGTATGTGCCTGAGACACAGGAAATGTTTTATATCTATTTCCGTATTAATCTTTCAATAAAACTTTGGACTTTTAATTACCGGTACCTGTTTTAAAGAATCTGCTAGAATCTTCTTTGTTTGTGTATAATAAAATTTATAACATGATAAAATTGTTCAGTTTTGTTATTACATTTATAAATATACACCTAGATTTGGAGTTTTGCGTTAGAAGGGGTGGGTTAGCTACGCATGCTTTTTTTTCCCCGCACCTTTTAAATATTGCTGGTATTTAGAGTTCACAGAAGGGCTGCGTTAGGCTCCAAAAAAGGAGCGTAGAGCATAATTTACTGCCACTGCAACTCTAAATACCAGCGGTGCTTACAGACGCGGCCAGCTTAAAAAACGTGCTCGTGCACGATTCCCCCATAGGAAACAATGGGGCAGTTTGAGCTGAAAAATAACCTAACACCTGCAAAAAAGCAGCGTTCAACTCCTAACGCGGCCCCATTGTTTCCTAATCGGATTGAACTTGAATCTGATTGGCTGATTCCATCAGCCAATCAGATTTTTCCTACCTTAATTCCGATTGGCTGATAGAATCCTATCAGCCAATCGGAATTCGAGGGACGCCATCTTGGATGACGTCCCTTAAAGGAACCTTCATTCTGTTTTAGGACGTCGGAAGAAGAGGATGGATCCGCGCCGGAGGTCTTGAAGATGGAGCCGCTCGTTATCGGATGGAAGAAGATAGAAGATGCCGCTTGGATGAAGATGTCTACCGGTCCGGATCTCCTCTTCTGCCCGGATAGGATGAAGACTTCTGCCTGATGATGGACTTCTTCATTCGCCGCTTGGATCAAGACTTCAGCCAGAGGATGGACGTCTTCAGCCCCCGCTTGGGCTTGGATCAAGACATCGGAACCTGGACGGATCGGTGATACCCGGCGTGGTGAAGATAAGGTAGGAAGATCTTCAGGGGCTTAGTGTTAGGTTTATTTAAGGGGGTTTGGGTTAGGTTAGGGGTATGTGGGTGGTGGGTTGTAATGTTGGGGGGGGGTATTGTGTTTATTTTTACAGGCAAAAGAGCTGTTTTCTTTGGGGCATGCCCCGCAAAATGCCCTTTTAAGGGCTGGTAAGGTAAAAGAGCTTTTCAATTTTAATTTTAGAATAGGGTAGGGCATTTTTTTTATTTTGGGGGGCTTTGTTATTTTATTAGGGGGCTTAGAGTAGGTGTAATTAGCTTAAAATTGTTGTAATATTTTTCTTATGTTTGTAAATATTTTTTTTATTTTTTGTAACTTAGTTCTTTTTTATTTGTTGTACTTTAGTTAGTTTATTTAATTGTATTTATTTGTAGGTATTGTATTTAATTAATTTATTGATAGTGTAGTGTTAGGTTTAATTGTAGATAATTGTAGGTATTGTATTTAATTAATTTATTGATAGTGTAGTGTTAGGTTTAATTGTAACTTAGGTTAGGATTTATTTTACAGGTAATTTTGTAATTATTTTAACTAGGTAACTATTAAATAGTTATTAACTATTTAATAGCTATTGTACCTGGTTAAAAATAAATATTAATCCTAAAATAGCTACAGTATAATTATAATTTATATTGTAGCTATATTAGGATTTATTTTACAGGTAAGTATTTAGCTTTAAATAGGAATAATGTATTTAATAAGAGTTCATTTATTTTGTTAGATTTAAATTATATTTAACTTAGGGGGTGTTAGGGTTAGAGTTAGCTTTAGGGGTTAATACATTTATTAGAGTAGCGGTAAGGTCCGGTCAGCAGATTAGGGGTTAATAATTGAAGTTAGGTGTTGGCGATGTTAGGGAGGACAGATTAGGGGTTACTACTATTTATGATAGGGTTATTGAGGCGGCAGTGAGGCGGATTAGGGGTTAATAACTTTATTATAGTAGCGGTGAGGTCCGGTCGGCAGATTAGGGGTTAATAATTGTAGGTAAGGTAGCACCGATGTTGGGGGGGCAGATTAGGGGTTAATAAATATAATATAGGGGGCGGCGGTGTTAGGGGCAGCAGATTAGGGGTATAAGTATAACGTAGGTGGCGGCGGTGTGCGGTCGGCAGATTAGGGGTTAAAAAAATTTAATAGAGTGGCGGCGATGTGGGGGGACCTCGGTTTAGGGGTACATAGGTAGTTTATGGGTGTTAGTGTACTGTAGAGCACAGTAGTTAAGAGCTTTATGAACCGGTGTTAGCCCAGAAAGCTCTTAACTCCTGGCTTTTTTCTGCGGCTGGAGTTTTGTTGTTAGATTTCTAACGCTCACTTCAGCCAAGACTCTAAATACCAGCGTTAGAAAGATCCCATTGAAAAGATAGGATACGCAAATGGCGTAGGGGGATCTGCGGTATGGAAAAGTTGCGGCTGGAAAGTGAGTGTTAGACCCTTTAATGACTGACTCTAAATACCAGCGGGCGGTAAAACCCAGCCTTAGGACCCTCTAACGCTGGTTTTGACAGCTAACGCAGAACTCAAAATCTAGGCGATAGTATTTTTTAATTACAAACAATCCAATGTTAATTATTAAAAAAAACCATAAGGGTCTCCTATTTTAAATAAATTTAAACCATCAAGCAAAGTTAATCTAATCATATTTTTTAATAATAAAAGTGTTTGAGATTACAAAATACTCAGACTTTGCATACTTACACTGAACAGGAAGATTTATTGTTGTAGAACTTCCTTCTCCAACTTCATTTATGGCAGAGCAGTAATAGCTTTCTTTCTCCCAGCTCACATTTTTTAGAATTATTTTATTATTATGCTCTTGCAGTTTATCAGGGATATGGTCTATGACTTTGTACCATATGTAATTCTTTACTTTAGGGTTACCATTACTATTACATGTCATTGTTACATCATCTCCTTCTTTAATCTTCTCACTAATAATTACAATCGTTGTATCCTTTGGAGAATCTATGAAGAGAATTTATTTTATTTTACAATTAAAATGAAATATAAATAAAAAATATACTCATTTACATAAAAGAAGCAGAAATTGATGGTTTCTGCATTTTTTGATTTAATAATCTAAATATGAATCAACAAGTCGATCACAATCCTTTAGATTGGAATATCAAATGATATACAAAAATCCCCCTACACTTAAAGGGACGTGAAACACAAAACTTTTTTTTCATGATTTAGATAGGGAAAAAAATGTGTTTGTTAGAACTGAAGCTATTAAAAAAGGTTGAAAGCCAAAACTTTAAAACTAATCCAAATGAAATCAAGTAGATTACACTGTTCACAATCAAGACAATTTAAATGGATTATTTGATTTATCATATTTTATTTGATTTATCTATTTGTTTATGGGTCATTGCCCACCACAGACAATAATAAATGATTTTGCTCTGCCTTGTAAAACATTACACCCATGAATGATATCCCTATAGGTCACCACAAACGTATGTTGTGCTCTCACAAATCAGCATATATTTTTCAACAAACAGCATAGCAGAATTTTCTGTCTTCCAAAAATATCAAGAAATCATTCTGACACCACTGCAAACCATCAAATAACACCCTATTACACCTATTACACATTTTTTAAAAATCATTTTTTTTTTTTGCCAAAAGATTGTAAACATCATGACATTTAAAGCCAGGTTACAAATGAAGTGCTAAATTTCGCTTTCTTGAAAGCGATATTAGTGCTCGACTTAGTAATAACAGCACACGCTGGAAAGCATTGCGCTGACAAGAGTGTGCTCCCAAAGGCTCAAATGGGAGCCTCGGTCTCATGCTATGAAACATGGCATGAGAATTTGTGCAGCGCAGGGGGTAAGTAGCGCAGCAATAGCAGCAAATTGTAAACATATATGTATAGGACTATATACATATATATTTATGTGTTAATATTTGTATATACACATATTAACACATAAATATATACTGTATGTAACCTTATACATATATATTTACTGGGAACACACAGTTCCCATAGACCACAATGTAAAAGCACTTTTCAGTGCCATTTGTTTCTAACACCAAATAGCAGCCACATTTAAAGACTCCAAACTGCCTAATACAGTTATTTTTAATAAAAAAATGCTACATTTTTTTAAAATAAATACTATAATGTCCTCTATTGTGAGGGCATTTGGGGCACTTTTAAAAAATGAACCAGAGATCTAATCTCTGGTTAATTTCAGAGTGCTAATTGACACTGTGAGCTTGTGATAGCAATAACCAGCCATTTGTAATGGCTGGTAATGTATCGTTTGCCACAAACGGACAAATGTATTACTCCACTTGTAATGGCTGGTAATGTATCGGTCGCCACAAACGGACAAATGTATTACTCCACTTGTAATGGCTGGTAATGTATCGTTTGCCACAAACGGACAAATGTATTACTCCACTTGTAATGGCTGGTAATGTATCGGTCGCCACAAACAGACAAATTTACCACTCCACTTGTAATCTAGCCCTTAGTATTTACTGGTAGCATAATGGACAAATAATTTCTTATTGTTAGAGACAAAAGACACTGTCTTAATAGCTTACATTTAATTTGTAAGGTCTGTACAGTATATGTTTCCTGTCCAGTTGGATATACAGTTGTGCACATCAGAGGTATATTATTGTCCTTATAGGATGGAACAAATGAAAGCTCTGAAACAACTTGCCAGTCCCCTGTTAGATCTTCATGTCGCTCACTGCCTTGACCAGTCATATTCCATTTCAGAGAAGGAGGGTTTGAGGGACATGTGTGCTTTACAGAGCAGGAGATAGTCGCAGGAATTCCTTCTGTAAGGTTCTCAGGCACATGCAGTAATGGTTTATCTGGAGTCTCTGAGAGAAACAGTAAAAATATGATTTTAAAAATAAATGAAAAACATCAAACTAAAATAGAAATATGGAGGGTGTAACGAAAACAGAAGTTATGCACAACTGTCATTTCTGGCAAAAGCTGACTTTTAGAGCATGAAATTTAAAAGCTGTACTACTGCTTTAAAAAAAAAAAAGGTATTGGGAATACAAGTGAAAGACTCTTTAAATCACTTCACATATTACTCTAAGCAAGATGAGCAATTCAGACCTCAATCACAATCTTTCTGATATTGGATGATATGAGCAAAACTTTTTTTTGAGTGATCATAGTCCCAAATTAATTTGGCAGCCAAAAGGCCACAAGCACAAACACATGTTTAACTAAAATCCTCATGAAATTTATTTTTGTTTGTTAAGTCGTTATTGGGTTAAAAACTGGGAATCCATATTGAAACTAACAAAAACAACAGCCATTTTACAACTTTAAAATTTAAATTACAAGTGTTTTGAAATAATACCCTTTGTACAGTGTTTAAAGGAAATACTAACTTACAGGTGTAAAATGTAACTTTCTTTCCAATGGCATGGAGAGTCAACAAATCCATTCAATTACTAGTGGGAAATCAACTCATGGCCACCAGGTGGAGGCAAAGAACACAATGAAAGGAGAGAGTAAGCGCTATAAGCTTAAAAGGCACAGGACTGGATGATTGCTAAATACTATAAAATTGTTTTAAAAATGTTTAATACATATAATATATATAACAATACTGCAACAATGTAGAAAAGATTATGTGCATGGATCCATGACTGTAGCTTAAAAACATACAAACATTATATAGATATATAGAAATGTATATAATAATGCTGTGTTCTAAAAGTAAACCAGACGTTAAACCAACTTGTGGTTGATAATGGTGATAAATGTGAATGATGGATAAAATCCAGTAGAATCACAATAAAAATCTAAAAATGTTCACAACAATGTTTACAACAAAGATAAAACCTGTGATGTGGTTTAAAAGAACGTGATCAAAAAGGTATGTGAGGTCCAAATTTTTTTTGGATAGTGCAAAAAATGAATATAAAATGAAAAATGTGGTACATTCAAGAGTTTCTGATACAAAGTCAAATTGTGATGAATCCTCCAATTGTGTCGTGAAGAAGTGCTAGGTGTAAAGGGTAAATCCAAAAACCAATGTCAATTATCAGGTGACCGAGTGGAACAGTAATCGGCCAATTGTATCAAATGTAAAAATTAAAAAATGATTGTAATAAATGTGATCACATAAAAAAGTTGAAAAAATGGGAGACAAAAAGAGAGGAAAAAAGGGTGCAATGGTTATACAATATCTATCCAGATGAGTGTCCATGTGTTAGGTATCCATGATGGTAGACAAAACAAAAATGTGATAATAAATGGAAGTGTGAAAATAATTAGTAAAAATAAAATATAAAAATATATAAAAGATGTATTAAAAAAAAATGATAAAAATGCAAAAAGCCTGTGGAAAAAAAGAAAGAAACAATAGTGCAAAACTGTTTGTACACAGTAAAAGACAATTAAAAATAAGCTCACCAGTATGTCAATGCATTTCGGCCTGGATTAAGCCTTTCTCAAGTAATTTTTTTCACACTTCCATTTATTATCACATTTTTGTTTTGTCTACCATCATGGATACCTAACACATGGGCACTCATCTGGATAAATATTGTATAACCATTGCACCATTTTTTTCCTCTCTTTCTGTCTCCCATTTTTTAAACTTTTTTATGTGATCACATTTATTACAATCATTTTAAAATTTTTACATTTGATACAATTGGCCAATTACTGTTCCACTCGGTCACCTGATAATTGACATTGGTTTTTGGATTTACCTTTTACACCTAGCACTTCTTCACGACACCATTGGAGGATTCATCACAAATTGACTTTGTATCAGAAACTCTTGAATGTACCACATGTTTCATTTTATATTCAGTTTTTGCACTATCCAAAAAAAATTTGGACCTCACATACCAATTTGATCACGTTCTTTTAAACCACATCACAGGTTTTATCTTTGTTGTGAACATTTTTCGATTTTTATTGTGATTCTACTGGATTTTATCCATCATTCGCATTTATCACCATTATCAACCACAAGTTGGTTTAACGTCTGGTTTACTTTTAGAACACAGCATTATTTTATACATTTCTATATATCTATATAATGTTTGTATGTTTTTAAGCTACAGTCATGGATCCATGCACATAATCTTTTCTACATTGTTGCAGTATTGTTATATATATTATATGTATTAAACATTTTTAAAACAATTTTGTAGTATTTAGCAATCATCCAGTCCTGTGCCTTTTAAGCTTATAGCGCTTACTCTCTCCTTTCATTGTATTCCATCCTCTGTTAGCCCGCTAGGAGACTAACCTGTGAGTAAGCTTAAGGCCAAATATCTATTAGCACTTAGTCCACTCCTACTTACACTGGCGGCAAAGAACACCCCAGCAAAGCCTTAAGTATCCTCCCATTACCCACAACCCCCAGTCATTCTTTGCCTGCGTAACATTGTAGGTGATGTGCGAAGGTGTCTGAAGAAATCAAGTTGTTAATCCTTTAATAGGTACGTTTCCCTGCAAGCAATGATTGTGGTTATGCTGTGTTCATGTAATTCTCTTTAGTAAGAGTAATGGTGGCTTTTAGCAGCTGTTAGATGGCAAGGTGGTCTTTGCTTACCTTCCAACTTTTTTGCTACCCCTATAAAGAAAACCAGGGTTGGTTACTCTGTTTTTTCTTTATCTACAGGTCTATGTCAGTGAGGATTCTGTCACACCTGTTTGCTGTACCTGCCCTACAGCGGATCCACAGGTAAGTGCTTTTACCTTCTAGGTGAGAAGTAGTTTCTTGATAAAAAAAAAACAGGATACTTAAAGAACAAGGTGGATCCTTATGGGACTGAATAACCATTTTAAAAGTTGGGGATTTATTGGGCAGCAGTTCAGGGCACTGTTCTGCCATGTGAAGGCTTTTTTTGTTTTGACTATGGGGATTTGTTTGCACAAATGTTACCTTTTATTTTGTTTGGGTAATATCTCTTTAAGAAAATTGTTGGACCACACCTTACTTTTGAATTTGCGATCATGTGACCGCTCAGTTACTTCCTAAGTGCTGAACTATTCTGGCTGTTTGGAAGCAAGGATTTTCAATGAATCAGAGTGGTTTTTCTGCCATGGGATTGTTTTTCCTGCCTGTCGCTTTTTTCTGATGGTTGCAGCTTTCTAGGATTTGCAGTTTGAACAGGATTGTTTTATCAGCTGGTGTGGATTGGATTTCTTGTTACAGGTTGGGCGAGTCTCTCCAGCGTTGTTGGGGTGTAGAGGTGCAGGTTTCAATAATTATTTATCCATGCTTAGAATTGTATTCTAATTTTTTATATTGAAATTGGAATATAAGGGAAATAAAGGGCTTTTTATTTACTATGGAAGCCGATCCCAAGCTTTCTCTGTCATTTGATAAATGTTTTTATTGTGCTGATGCCCAGGTTATACCTCCTGTGCAATTTTGTTCCTCTTGCCTTAATAAAGTTTTTATTATCTAAGGATAAGGATTCCTTATCTGAACCTTCTTTTTCTCAAGATAATACTGTTCAGGGGTTGTCTCATATTTTTGCTAACATGTCCCAGTTTTTAAAATATTCAAATGCAGTGCCCTGCGGTTCCTCTCAGTCAGTCTCTGAGAGTGTTTGTTTGCCTAAGGATTGCCAGTTGATTTCTGCAGTTTCTGCAGCCCTAAGTGCTTTAACTAGTTCTGGTAAAAGAATGAAGGAATCTAAGAACATATGGGTTCTGATTCCGCCAAGACTGATTTGGTTAGTCTTTCTCAGTTATCTAGCAAGGATCATTCCTCTGCAGCTTCTGATTCAGAATCTGCAGCTCCTAGTACAATAGATCCTGAGGAGAATTCTCCATTTAATTTTGAAGGAGATTTTAGCTACTTTGGATAACTCTGAAACTGTTGCAAAGGTCCCTAAAAAAGGCTAATAAACTGAATAGATGGTTTTGATGTCAAACCTAAATCTGTGGAGGTTTTCCCTGCTCCAGATTGCATGTCTGACATTATATCTCAGGAATGGGAGAAGCCTGGTGTTCCTTTTATAAGCTGGGTGTTCCTTTTAACCCATCTCCTATGTTTAAAAAGATGTTTCCTGTGACTGATTCAGTGCGAGACTATTCCGCTTGAGGATAGTTCCTCTTTTAGGGACCCTATGGATAAGAAACTGAAAAATGTTTCTTCATCGGGGTTTGCAGTGCAACCAGTTGCTAGTATTGCGACAGTTGCTGGTGCAGCCTCTTATTGGTGGGACTCTTTGTCTGATCTAGTTTCAGAAGAGACTACTATAGAGGAGATCCAGGATAGGATCAATGCTCTAAAGCTGGCTAATACTTTTATCTGTGATGCCAGTATGCAAGTTGTTAAGCTAGGAGCCAGGATTTCTAGTATTGCGATACTAGCCCGCAGAGCCCTTTGATTAAAGTTTTGGTCTGCAGATGTGGCTTTTAAATCCAAGCTTCTGTATTTACCTTTTAAGGGTAAAACTTTATTTGGTCCTGGTCTGGTAGAGATAATTTCCATGGGTACTGGTTGGAAAGGGAGTTTTTTTTACCACAGGATAAGAGGAATAGACAAAAGGGTCGTCAGATTCAAATTTTTGTTCCTTTTGTAACTTCAAGGAACAGCCCTGGATCAAGGGAAAGTAACTTTTTTTTCATCAGGCTTGGATTTGCGACATTCCATATCCTTGGGCAGTGGCTTAAACTGCATTAGGGATTTGTCCTCTCTGGGAGTAATTATCCCAGTTTCTCTAGCAGAACAGGCTCAGGTATTTTGCTCAAATCTTTTTGTAGTTCCCAAAAAGGAACTTTTCGACCCATTATAGAATTAAATTCTCTCAACAAGTTTCTCAAGGTCCCGTCCTTAAAATGGAGACTTTTTGTTCTATTCTCCCTCTGGTTCAGGAGGGTCAGTTTATGACCACTATAGACCTAAAGGATGCGTATCTTCATGTGCCTATCAACAGGGAACATTTCAAATTCCTGAGGTTCACTTTTTGGATTGATATTTCCAATTTGTAGCCCTGCCTTTCTGCCTCGCAGCTGCTCCTCAAATCTTTACAAAGGTTCTAGGGGCTCTTTTGGCTGTGGCCAGATCTCTAGGGATTGTGGTGGCTCCTTACATGGATGATATCTCATATCTCGGTCCAGGCGCCATCTTTTCAGTTAGCAAGATCTCATACAGATTTTCTGTTAGCTATTCTCTGCTCTCACGGGTGGAAGGTGAATCTAGGGAAAAGTTAATTGGTGACAAGTACCAGGGTATGTTTTCTGAGGATAATCTTAGACTCAGTATTTATAAAGATTTATTTGACGGAGGTCAGAAAAGTCAAGCTTCTGGAGGCCTGTCATTCTCTTCATTCCTCTGTTCGTCCATCAGTAGCTGTATGCATGGAAGTAATAGGACTTATGGTGCATCCATAGATGTTATTCCATTTGCCCACCTCCCTTTGAGCCTTCTACAGTTATGTATGCTCAATCAATGGAGTCCACTCGGATCTCTTTCAGAGGATAGTTTTAGACTCTCAGACAAGGTAGTCTCTGTTTTGGTGGATCTCGCAGGACCTTTTGTCTAAGGGCACTTGTTTCCTGAGACCTTCTTGAGAGATTGTGACCATGGATGCCAACCTGTTAGGCTGGGGAGCAGTTTGGGGTCCCTAAAAGCTCAGGGACTTTTGGACTTAGGAGGAGTCTGCCCTTCCTATAAATATCCTAGAATTGAGAGCAATTATTTATGCTCTATTAGTATGGCCTCAACTGAGTTTTAGTCGGGTTTATCAGATTTCAATCGGACAACATCTCTTCGGTGGCATATATCAACCACCAAGGAGGAACTTGGAGCATGTTAGCTATGAATGAGGTGACTCAGTGGGCAGAGTCTCACAATTGTCATCTCTCTGCCATTCATATTGCAGGGGTGGAAAACTGGGAAGCGGATTATCTGAGCAGGCAGACTTTTCATCCAGGGGAATGGGCTCTCCATCCGGAAGTTTTCTTGATTTTATCCCTCTAGTGGGGAGTTCTGGAGCTGGATCTGGTCTCGTCTAAACACCAAGCTTCCAAGATATTGAGCAAAATCAGGAGATCCTCAAGCAGCTCTGGTAGATGCCCTGGCAGTGCCATGGGATTTTGGTCTAATTTATCTGTTTCTTCCGGTTGCCCTCCTTCCTCAGGTGATAGCTTGTATCAAACAGGAGCAGGTTTCAGTGATTCTACTAGCGCCAGTGTAGCCTTGCAGAACTTGGTTTGCGGACCTAGTGAGGTTGTCATCATTTCTCCAGTGGAAATTGCCTCTGAGGAAGGATCTTCTACTTCAGGGTTCCTTCCTCCATTGCAACTTAGTGTCTCTGAAGCTGACTGCTTGGAGATTGAACACTTAGTCTTGTCCTGATGAGGTTTTTCTGTGAAGGTTATTGAGACTATGTTTCAAGCTTGTAAGCCTGTTCCTCGCAATATTTATTATAAGGTATGGCATAGATGCCTTCATTGGTACGGATCAAGGGGTTTTTCTTGGATTCAGGTGAGAATTCCCCATATTCTGTCTTTTCTTCAGGAGGGCCTGGAGAAGGGTTTATCAGTCAGTACCCTTAAGAGTCAGATTTCAGCTCTGTCGATTCTTCTGCAGAAGCGTCTGGAAATTTTTGTCAGATGTTCAATCTTTAGTCCAGGCTTTGGTTAGAATCAGGCCTGTGTTTAGGTCTATTGCTCCTCCTTGGAATCTTAATCTGGTTCTTAAAGTTCTGCAGCAGGCTCAATTTGAGCCTATGCATTCTGTTGATATCAAGTTATTGTCCTGGAAAGTTTTGTTTCTGCTGGCAATTTCCTTTGCCCGTAGAGTTTCAAAGCTTTCGGCTCTACAGAGTGATTCTCCTTACCTTATTCTTATTAACGCAATATGAACTAAGAAAATGTTGTTCTTTCATTTTGTCTTAATCCTTCCTCTAAGAAGGAGCGGTTATTGCATATTCTGGATGTTGTGCGTGCTTTAAAATTCTTTTTACAATCTTCTGCTATTTTTGTTGTCTTTTCAGGTAAACAGAGGTCAGAAGGCCTCTTCTTCCACCCTCTCCTTCTGGTTGAGAAGTGTTATTTGATTGGCTTATGAGACAGCTGGACAGCAGCCTCCAGAGAAAATTATGGCTCACTCCACTAGGGCTTTTTGTAATTTTTCTAAACCTTGGGCACCTCAATACCCTTTGTGTCTTCTTCTCTTTCAATTATTCCTTTGCTGAATAAATGTGGGTAATGGAAAGATACTTAAGGCTTTGCTGGGGTGTTCTTTGCCTCTACCTGGTGGCCAGGAGTTGAATTCCCACTAGTAATTGAATGGATTCCTGGACTCTCAATGCCAGGAAAGAAAATAATTTATCAGGTAAGTATAAATTATGTTTTTTTATCCTAATCCATCATGATAACTGGTTAACAATCTGGATGTTTGTACATTTGTAGTGTAATTTTGTGTATCTTTTTGGGATACGGATTCTTGTACAGTCATCAATAGAGTGAGGAAATTCAGTGAGTTAGTCTGAGTAGAGACTCTTGTTTTGTACATAGAAGAGTAGCTGGTGCCATCAGGTAGATGCTATGGCTTATGAAAAGCCACATGAACAGGTACAACCACAGTTAAGGCTGAGGAAAGGCTGAAGGAACAGGTGAAACTACAGGTAAATTGAATGCAAGGCACAGGTGAGGACATAGCTAAGGCCACAGGAACAGATGAGGACATAGCTAAGGCCAAAGCAAGATTACAGGGACAAGTGCAGGTACAAGGTTCTGTTAGCACAGGTGCAGGGTCAGGTACCACAGTTGCAGTTTCAGGTACAGGCTCAAATAGTACAGGTGCAGAGTCAGGTACAGGCTCAGAGGATGATTATTGTCATTGAACTGATAAGTCCCTACTAGGCCTCCTTCCAGTAACCTAGGTGTCGGTTTTCTGAGTATATTGATTTGAAAAGCACTGACAAGAACATGAACCTCAGAGACAGATTCTCATTCTCTTTTCTTCAGGACCATAACCATGCCAGTCTACAAAGTACTAAAGAGTACCATCCACTCTGTGAGAATCAATAATTTTATTTATTCTTGACTATGGATTTTTATAAGGTTCGGAACAATTCTGTGGGATGAATATTGATTGGAGCAGAGAGAAATCAAAAGGTTTTGGGCTCCTTTATAGTAGATGTCAAGTCCAGCTTGTAGGAAACTATCACCTAGATTAAGAGTTTTGCACTATAGAGGGTACAAAATCAACACAACAAAAGTTGAATTATTTTACCCCTCATAGCACTGCCATTACAAGTTTAAAAAACCCCCGGCTTGTGCGGGCGATATGGTTGCATTGAGCTCCATACTGCACACAAAAACATCAGTGTTTTGACGTGCTCGTGCAAGCTTTCCCCATAGACATCAATGAGGAGAGCCAGCTAAAAAAAAATAACACCTGTGATCGCGGAAAAAAAAGCTCTGTAATGCAGCCCCATTGATGTCTATGGGAGAAAAGAAAATACAGTTTAAACCTAACACCCTAACATAAACCCCGAGTCTAAACACCCCTAAAATGCTGCCCACGACATCGCCCGGCACCTATATAATGTTATTAACCCCTAATTTGTGGCTCCTGATATCGCCGCCACCGAAAAAAAACTATTAACCCCTAATCTGCCGCTCCCGAACCCTTGAGCGATGTGCAGAAATACTGTTCATGTAAGCAATTTCTTTAGGTCAAATGTATCTATACATCTAATTAGTGTATTTTGAGATTTTTGCATTGTTCCTTTGTCATGTCAGTCATAAATTTACCTATTGACGTAAGAATATCAGACAAGGATGAAATACAACTTACAGGACACATCTGTACTTCCATATCTTAGAAATTAGCTAATGATTATTTGTTTCAATGTATGTCTGAAGTGTATATAAACTGGTATTCTTGACGTAATAAATCAGAGCTGTTTTGCAAGCCATATCTCACTGTGTGTTCTGTAAGATGGTTCTCCAAGTGTTTGTCATTCAGTTTGCAGTGCTATATCAGAGTCCAGAGGAGAAGGGAGAAGTGGAAAGCTGCAGGTGTTTAAAGGGTCCTGGGTACTGAAATTAGGCCTCGTCAATTGATGTCAGAAGTGGTGGCTTGTCAAAACACACTGTCAATCTAGACCCCTATCAGACTAGACCCTTAAGGTTATAAAAAAAAAAGAAAAAAAAGAGGGGATGTGTATGTATGTGTATGTGTAAAGTGTGTATTTTATGGGTTAAACGTTCAAGTCTTCTATAATAAATATAATGGTTATCAGTCCCTTGATGTTTTAAAGTTTACAGTTAACAAGTTCAAGTCTTCTATAACAGTGTTTAAAGTTTATGGTTAAGAAGTTTCAAGTCTTCTATATAAAAGGGTTTTCAGTCCCTCAATATCAGTATTCTAAGTATATAGTGTTGTATGATGTATGTAAGTTGTATTAAAAAGGAGTATAGTTTATAAAAGTTATTGCATTTTATCCGTGGACTCTGGTATAGCCTGAAAATTGTTTTAATTTTTGCTATCTTTGTCTATGCGCAATTTTTCTTTCCTGATTGCTATAAACTTTAAGTTGCTGTATTGCATTTGTTTTTCTAATTGCTTTGTTTAAAGTGATAAGTTTATCATGGGGTCTGCCAATAGTATACATGAAATTACTTCTAAACAAATGAAAATCAAATATAAAAGTCCTAAAGAGTTATCTTCTAGTGCTAGTCAAACTAGTTTAAGGAATATTATCCCAAAGCACTTACCTGGGGAAACAATCAATTTGTGACAAGAATTGTTGGTGGATATTACACTAGTCCATTCAATGATAATTTGTCTGGTTGGACAGAAGGTTTAGCACCGCAAGTGTCTCATCATTTCCCCAGAGAAGGTTCTTTGATTGAACCATATATAACAATGATAAAATGTATGTGCTTAGGTGAAAAATGAAATTACTGTAATCCTTTACTATGTGGGGATCCAAAGTGGAATAAGAAATACATGAGGGAATGTGGGGAAGTATGGGTTAAAATGGCTTATTTTTGGACATATAATAATTCCCCTCCCCCTATTTGCTTTCCTCTGCTCCGTCCATGTCCCCTGCTACTGCTATGGGACATCCCTTTAACAGATTATATCCTGAACTGCCTGCTTTAAGCAAAAGTAATGAGGAACTAGAGGAAGTAGCTGCAATAATATCTATATTACAAATACCCACTTATAGACTCCCTGTATTATGTGAAAGCATTCAAGATAGTCTTACAATTTGTGAAACGGTCCCAGATATAACTAAAGACAATGTAACGGCAGGAATAAAAGAAATACAGCCAGAAACAGCCATTATACTTAATGACACAGTTAACACACATCCAGAAATAGTAGTGATATGTAATGACACAGTTAAAACACAGCCAGAAATAGTAGTGATATGTAATGACACAGTTAACACACAGCCAGAAACAGTAGTGATATGTAATGACACAGTTAAAACACAGCCAGAAACCATAGTGATATGTAATGACACAGTTAAAGCACAGTCAGAAACAATAGTGATATGTAATGACATAGTTAAAGCACAGCCAGAAACAGTAGTGATATGTAATGACATAGTTAAAGCACAGCCAGAAACAATAGTGATATGTAATGACACAGTTAAAACACAGCCAGAAACATTAGTTATATGTAATGACACAGTTAACACACAGCCAGAAACAGTAGTGATATGTAATGACACAGTTAAAACACAGCCAGAAACCATAGTGATATGTAATGACACAGTTAAAGCACAGTCAGAAACAATAGTGATATGTAATGACATAGTTAAAGCACAGCCAGAAACAGTAGTGATATGTAATGACACAGTTAAAACACAGCCAGAAACAATAGTGATATGTAATGACACAGTTAAAACACAGCCAGAAACAGTAGTGATATGTAATGACATAGTTAAAACACAGCCAGAAACAGTAGTGATATGTAATGACATAGTTAAAACACAGTCAGAAACAGTAGTGATATGTAATGACATAGTTAAAGCACAGCCAGAAACAGTAGTGATATGTAATGACACAGTTAAAGCACAGCCAGAAACAGTAGTGATATGTAATGACACCGTTAAAACACAGCCAGAAACAGTAGTGATATGTAATGACATAGTTAAAACACAGCCAGAAACATTAGTGATATGTAATGACACAGTTAACACACAGTCAGAAACAATAGTGATATGTAATGACACAGTTAAAACACAGTCAGAAACAATAGTGATATGTAATGACATAGTTAAAACACAGCCAGAAACAGTAGTGATATGTAATGACATAGTTAAAGCACAGCCAGAAACAGTAGTGATATGTAATGACACAGTTAAAACACAGTCAGAAACAATAGTGATATGTAATGACATAGTTAAAGCACAGCCAGAAACAGTAGTGATATGTAATGACAAAGTTAAAGCACAGCCAGAAATAGTAGTGATATGTAATGACATAGTTAAAACACAGCCAGAAACAGTAGTGATATGTAATGACACAGTTAAAACACAGCCAGAAACAGTAGTGATATGTAATGACATAGTTAAAACACAGCCAGAAACAGTAGTGATATGTAATGACACAGTTAAAACACAGCCAGAAACAGTAGTGATATGTAATGACACTGTTAAAGCACAGCCAGAAATAGTAGTGATATGTAATGACATAGTTAAAACACAGCCAGAAACAGTAGTGATATGTAATGACACAGTTAAAGCACAGCCAGAAACAGTAGTGATATGTAATGACACAGTTAAAACACAGCCAGAAACAGTAGTGATATGTAATGACACAGTTAAAACACAGCCAGAAACAGTAGTGATATGTAATGACACAGTTAAAACACAGTCAGAAACAGTAGTGATATGTAATGACACAGTTAAAACACAGTCAGAAACAGTAGTGATATGTAATGACACAGTTAAAACACAGTCAGAAACAGTAGTGATATGTAATGACACAGTTAAAACACAGCCAGAAACAGTAGTGATATGTAATGACACAGTTAAAGCACAGCCAGAAACAGTAGTGATATGTAATGACACAGTTAAAACACAGCCAGAAACAGTAGTGATATGTAATGACACAGTTAAAACACAGTCAGAAACAGTAGTGATATGTAATGACACAGTTAAAACACAGTCAGAAACAGTAGTGATATGTAATGACACAGTTAAAACACAGTCAGAAACAGTAGTGATATGTAATGACACAGTTAAAACACAGCCAGAAACAGTAGTGATATGTAATGACACAGTTAAAGCACAGCCAGAAACAGTAGTGATATGTAATGACACAGATAAAACACAGCCAGAGACAGTAGTGATATGTAATGACACAGTTAAAGCACAGCCAGAAACAATAGTGATATGTAATGACATAGTTAAAGCACAGCCAGAAACAGTAGTGATATGTAATGACACAGTTAAAACACAGCCAGAAACAATAGTGATATGTAATGACACAGTTAAAACACAGCCAGAAACAGTAGTGATATGTAATGACATAGTTAAAGCACAGCCAGAAACAATAGTGATATGTAATGACACCGTTAAAACACAGCCAGAAACAGTAGTGATATGTAATGACACAGTTAAAACACAGCCAGAAACAGTAGTGATATGTAATGACATAGTTAAAGCACAGCCAGAAACAATAGTGATATGTAATGACACCCTTAAAACACAGCCAGAAACAATAGTGATATGTAATGACACCGTTAAAACACAGCCAGAAACAGTAGTGATATGTAATGACATAGTTAAAACACAGCCAGAAACAGTAGTGATATGTAATGACACAGTTAACACACAGCCAGAAACAGTAGTGATATGTAATGACACAGTTAAAGCACAGCCAGAAACAGTAGTGATATGTAATGACACAGTTAAAACACAGCCAGAAACAGTAGTGATATGTAATGACATAGTTAAAGCACAGCCAGAAACAATAGTGATATGTAATGACACCCTTAAAACACAGCCAGAAACAATAGTGATATGTAATGACACCGTTAAAACACAGCCAGAAACAGTAGTGATATGTAATGACATAGTTAAAACACAGTCAGAAACAGTAGTGATATGTAATGACACAGTTAACACACAGCCAGAAACAGTAGTGATATGTAATGACACAGTTAAAGCACAGCCAGAAACAGTAGTGATATGTAATGACACAGTTAAAACACAGCCAGAAACAATAGTGATATGTAATGACACAGTTAAAACACAGCCAGAAACAGTAGTGATATGTAATGACACAGTTAAAACACAGCCAGAAACAGTAGTGATATGTAATGACACAGTTAAAGCACAGCCAGAAACAGTAGTGATATGTAATGACACAGTTAAAACACAGTCAGAAACAGTAGTGATATGTAATGACACAGTTAAAACACAGCCAGAAACAGTAGTGATATGTAATGACACAGTTAAAACACAGCCAGAAACAGTAGTGATATGTAATGACATAGTTAACACACAGCCAGAAACAGTAGTGATATGTAATGACACAGTTAAAGCACAGCCAGAAACAGTAGTGATATGTAATGACACAGTTAAAACACAGCCAGAAACAGTAGTGATATGTAATGACATAGTTAAAGCACAGCCAGAAACAATAGTGATATGTAATGACACCCTTAAAACACAGCCAGAAACAATAGTGATATGTAATGACACCGTTAAAACACAGCCAGAAACAGTAGTGATATGTAATGACATAGTTAAAACACAGCCAGAAACAGTAGTGATATGTAATGACACAGTTAACACACAGCCAGAAACAGTAGTGATATGTAATGACACAGTTAAAGCACAGCCAGAAACAGTAGTGATATGTAATGACACAGTTAAAACACAGCCAGAAACAATAGTGATATGTAATGACACAGTTAAAACACAGCCAGAAACAGTAGTGATATGTAATGACACAGTTAAAACACAGCCAGAAACAGTAGTGATATGTAATGACACAGTTAAAGCACAGCCAGAAACAGTAGTGATATGTAATGACACAGTTAAAACACAGTCAGAAACAGTAGTGATATGTAATGACACAGTTAAAACACAGCCAGAAACAGTAGTGATATGTAATGACACAGTTAAAACACATCCAGAAACAGTAGTGATATGTAATGACACAGTTAAAACACAGCCAGAAACAATAGTGATATGTAATGACACAGTTAAAACACAGCCAGAAACAGTAGTGATATGTAATGACACAGTTAAAACACAGCCAGAAACAGTAGTGATATGTAATGACACAGTTAAAGCACAGCCAGAAACAATAGTGATATTTAATGACACCGTTAAAACACAGTCAGAAACAATAGTGATATGTAATGACACAGTTAAAGCACAGTCAGAAACAGTAGTGATATGTAATGACACCGTTAAAACACAGTCAGAAACAATAGTGATATGTAATGACACAGTTAACACACAGCCAGAAACAGTAGTGATATGTAATGACATAGTTAAAACACAGCCAGACACAATAGTACAAAACAATGACATGCTGCAAAATAAACAGCCAGAGAAGAAAATACATAAGAATGACACAATAAAAGGTAACAGAAAAGAGAATAATTATCAGTCAGAATATAGTGAGAGAGAACAAGTTTCCAATGATGAAGAAATAGAAGGTAGTTGGGAAGATGAAAGTTTTGAACAAAGTAAGGAATTACCTAAGAAACAAGTTAATGTTAACAATAGAACCACTAAAGAAATAAAACAAACAATAACACCACACAAAAAGGGAATCAGTAAATGTATACCTGCAAGCAATACTAGATCTAAAAGCAGAACAAGACAGCAAAAGGTTAAGTCAGAAAGAGAGAATGATAGTGATGAGGAAGAAGTTAAAAACATAAAGGACAGAATAGAGAAGGTAAAAGAAAGGAGACATGAAAAGGTTAAAAAGACAAGAAGTTCTGTGATATACACAGAGAATAGGGAAAGTGAAGAAGAATGTAAAACAGATGAGAATAGTGGCGTAGAGGAAGTTAGTGTCGCAGTGGAAATAAAAAAAGTCTTGCAAAGGAAGAAAGGCAGTTAGCAAAGACAAGAAAAGTGCTTGTAAACCTAATCAGGAAACCAGCGCAGCAAGTGAGGAAACAACAAACACAAAATGAATCCGTTTATGAGTTTATGAAAAGGTTTAGAGATTGCTGGATACAGGAATGTTGTTTAGATTTAGATGAGAATATGGGTAAACTGTATGTACAATATATGTTGGATAATATGTTGCCACAAACAGCACAAATTATTAAGCAAATTCTAACAGGAATACATTTGAAAACTCATTTAAAGTTTGAACAGGAGGTAAGGGAAAAATATGCAGCTGGTGTGTTTCCTACTGAACAACTCAGTGGTGATTTTGCAACAGTTTCCAAGGAAATAGAGGAATGAGGAAATAGAGGAAGAGGTCTTTTTAACAGACAAGGTAGAGGTAATTTTAATAAACAAGGTGGAAATTTTAACAACCAAAATCCAAACTTTAATAATAAACACTTTAATGGCCAAAATGGCAACACACTTAATAATCAAACTGGAAACGTTAATCAAAACTACTCTAGAGGTAATCAAGGTAATCAAGGTAATCAAGCTTGTTTAAATTGTGGGGCTCAAGATCACTGGCAGAGAGAATGCTCGCATCCACGACAGACACAGTACACACAACAAAGATCACAAGGTACAAATCAGCATGCACAGACACAGCAGTAAATGCAATCACAAGATACAGTACGTTTCCCCATATCCTGGAATGCTGGTAACCCTTACTAGGACAGCCAGCAGACAGGACTCCTCACATGTTATATGGCCCAAATGACACATTCATGGGATGAGCTACTGCTCCTCTCTATGACTGTCAATCAAGTTCCCTATGATTTTCTAGTTGACACAAGAGCTAGTGCTTCTAGTATTTCTAAACATGAATATCAAGGGCCAATTACTAACACATGTGAAAGATCTGTTGGCGTGGGTGGAGTCCCATGCCTTTGTCCCAAACCCCCCCCCCCTTACTGTACATCCTACATCTGAACCACATGTCACAGTAATGTACAAATTTTGTATTATGCCACAGTCCCCTGTAAACTTATTGGGACGCAACCTGTTAGGTCAATTAGGTATTGGCATTTAAATTGATCCACAAGGAGGTATACAAATTAACCCACCATGGGAGGAAATGAGAATACCTGACACATCGTACTTTGACTGTTTAGCTTTTCCTGTCATCATTGGTAATGATGATAATTAGAACATATATAATAACCAGTATGATAATGCATGCACTAATTTCTATTTCTTTACCATTTAAGTCAATCCTTGAAAATGCTTTCAATTACTCCAAACATGCCAATGCTATTATGTGCTGTACTTAAGAGAATCCTTTTCTTTCCTCAGTTTCCATGCATGATACAGGACCCATAGAGCCTGATAGTCTGTACATAACCCAACTCAGGTATTTGTCACTACACAAGATCACCTATGGCTATAAAAGGAAGGCCTAAACCTCCTCCATGATCCTAAGTACTTACCAATACAACACCCTAATGGTAATGATGCCATATGTATGGTTACCCTAGAGCCCCCAGCTCTGCAAATCCCTCCTACACTTGTCAGTTTACCCCCATCCCTGTGGGCAAATTCTTCTACTGATCCTGGACTTATTTCTTGCACACGGTACAAAGCCACACTTAAACCTAATTCTACACCAGTGTACATAAAACAATACCCTTCGTCAAAGGACAAGGAGAATGGGATAGCCCCCATCATTGCAGAATTATTACAGAAAGGCATTATTGAACCTACCACATCACCTTGCAACACACCTATTAACCCAGTCCACAAAGCGTATTTTTTATCATGGAGACTAACACAAGACTTGTGAGCTGTAAATGCCCTAGTCCAACCACTTGCCCTGATAGTACCAGATGTAAATGCTATACTCACATCTATCCCCAGTGATGCCACTTGTTTCACTGTTATTGATTTATGCAGTGCTTTCTTTAGCATACCAGTAGACCCTCAGACAAGGCCATTATTTATTTTTTTATACAGAAACAGTCAATACAGATACCGTAGAATGCAGCAGGACTTTATAGACAGCCCAACTGCCTACTCCGCCATGGTCCACAAGACCCTTGAGTCATGGTCACTCCCTGAAGATTCCATTTTGCTACAGTATGTGGATGATCTTTTACTGTGTAGTAAAGATGAACGCTGTTGCACCATTGACTCTTTGCTCTTGCTGCATCATCTGGCTGACACTGGTCACAAAGTTACCCTAAAGAAACTCCAGCTTTGCAAACCTGAGGTACCTAGTACCTAGGTTTCACCCTTGCTGCAGGAAAAAGACTGCTTTCTCATGAAAGGGTTAAAGCTATTTTGTCACTGCCCAAGCCAAAAACCAAAGAAGCAATGCTTTCCTTTTTAGGAATGGTTACTTATTGTAGGCAGTGGATACCTGACTGTTCTTATTATGACCATATTCTTCGTTCAGTTACAGGAAAAGACTGTTCTTCCTTCATTAGCTGGACATCATCCCTGAATGATGCATATGATGCACTCAAAACTGCTTTGTGCAAGGCCCCTGCCTTGCGCCTACCAGACTACACACTGCCATTCCATCTATACTGCAAAGGGGGGGGGGTGGGACCACAGCTGTCATTCTTGCCCAAGACCACAGGGGAGCATACAGGCCAGTCGTTTATTATTCCAAATTGTTACCTACCATTGTTCAGGGTATGCCTGCATGCTTAAGAGCCACTGATGCCTGTGCTATGATGGTTGAAACAGCACAGACTCTTGTAATATCTTACAAGCTGATATTTCACACATCACATCAAGTAATACAGGTACTCAGCAACCTCACTACACAACACATGACAGCACAACGCCGTTCCGACTATGAAACCATTCTTACATCCACCTCAAATCTTACTGTCAAATATATATCTCCTTCTGGAGGCCCTGCTCTAATTTTACATTAACTGTTAACTTCCACTCCTTTTGACACTGATGACACCCATGACTGTCAACAACTTATTCAAAGTGATACTTCACCTCGCTCTGATCTTTCTTCTACTCCTTTGCCAACATGTGATGTAGTTTTTGTAGATGGCTCATGCTCTAAACTCTCTAATGGTTTATTTCTTACAGGTTTATCTGTTGTACAACTCCATGATATTGTTTTATCTGCAGGTTCTTTACCTTTTGTTTCTGCTCAAGCTGCAGAATTAGTTGCACTCACACAAGCATGTAAACTTTTCGCTAACAAAGATGTAACCATTTACACTGATTCCAGGTATGCCTTTGGTGTCGTACACGACTTTGGTATGATCTGGCGTAATATAGGATTGGTCACTGCTGATGGTAAAGATATTTCTCACTCCACCTTAGTAAATGACCTCCTAGCAGCACTTTTCTCCTAAGAACTATTGCCATTGTTAAGTGTAAAGGCCATAGCTCTAATAATTCTGACATTCGTTTGGCAATGATTTTGCGGACCAAGTCGCCAAACATGCTGCTTTAAAAGGCCCACAACACCCAGACTATACACAAACACATGATTCTTATTTGCATATGGTACACATCCCTTTGCTGGCACAAGATGCAGATCTAATCTCACTCCAACAATCAGCCACACAACATGACATTGCTTTTTGGGGAAAACATTGTCTGAGCCCTGACCTTAATGGTCTTTGGTCAGACAAAGAGGGGAGAGTAGGTATTCCCAAATCTGTAGCTCCACTCTTTATATCACAGTATCATGGTTTTGGACACATTAGCAAGAAAAATACAGAACACATGTCACAACCATATGTCATACATGATTTACACTCACTGATAGATGCACAATTAAGTAGATGCCTAACATGTGCACGTAATAATCTTGGAGGTACCATACATGGTAAATTAGATCATCTTCCGCCATCTGATGGCTCTATGCAAACATTACAGATTGATTTCACACACATGCCTACTGCAAAAGGAGGCATAAGATACTTACTGCTTATTGTAGACCAATTAAATAAATGGGTAGAGGCTTTCCCCACAGCAAAAGAAAATGCCAAAACAGTAGCTAAAATTCTGTGTAAAGAAATTATACCTAGGTTTGGCTGCGCTCTACAGATAAATAGTTATAGAGGTACTCCATTTGTTTCTCAAATAACTCAACAGGTTTGTACTTTGCTTTCCAATGAATGGAAATTTCATATCCCATATCATCCTGAATCCTCAGGTCAGGTAGAGAGGATGAATAGAACTATAAAAGAAACATTGAGGAAGGGAACTGATGGTACTTTTACTAATTGGCCTGAACGTTTACCTGCAGTATTGGCAGAAGTCAGAATGACCCCTAGTGCCACTACGGGTTATTCACCTTTTGAAATTTTAATGGGCAGACCTTTTCCTACTCCTTGGTGCAAAC
Source organism: Bombina bombina (assembly GCF_027579735.1). Lineage (NCBI taxonomy): Eukaryota > Metazoa > Chordata > Amphibia > Anura > Bombinatoridae > Bombina > Bombina bombina. The sequence goes on along the minus strand of NC_069506.1, from coordinate 250,356,608 downwards.
ATAAAGGTGCTCCTTTGCTAAGGGGAGACCTGAATGTTATCCAAGAAGAATATATTTTGAAACTTGTAGAAAAACTGAACAGTATCTATGGTGATGTATCTTTTTCTCTGCCATCCCCTTCAGGTACACTGACACACCCTTTCAAGCCTGAAGACATCGACCTGGTAAAGCAATTGCACAAGAATAAAAGTCTGGATCCTCCTTTTGGACTACCCACAGAGGTCATCGCAATGACACGCACAGCAATCCTTACAGACGAGAGCTCAACATGGATCCATGCCAGCAGGATCAAGCCAGTCCCACAGAATGGAAAGACAGACGCTGGTCCTTCAGTGCCCGCTCCTCAACCCAACGAGCTGTCATCTATTTGTTAATCATAACAGTGCTTGTTGGTGCTGCCACTGTCCTAGTGGCTACTTTAGTCATTGGAGTCCCAACCTACAGTTCAAGCCTGAACCCTAGTCCTGGTGTGCCCCTGCACAATGATTTTGGTGACACCCCAAAAGCCAAAGTGCTTCACTCCCGCAGGTCAAGAGATCTACATCTTACATCATGGGAAAAAGACAATAATTTTGTTAAAAACACTATGAACTTATATAAGGTAACCAACAAAACAAAACCATGCTGGGTTTGTGGCTATGCCCCTCATGGAAAGAAGTGGGGATATTCATATTTTGGTCACCCCCTCAACACTGAGGATTTACAGCATTTAATCACCTCCCATACTATGTGGAATTTCACATTCAGTAATTCATCTAAGGACTTATCAGAAAAACAAAAAGTACATCTTATAAATAATGCTAAGAATGGCTCCATAATGTCATGGAATCATAATGGTTCTATTTTTAACCCAGATATCATGAACAAATGGCCCCCAGCTGTATTATTTTCATACAATGGTGGTTTAAGAGAGAGAACATATAACAGTACTGAACTTTGGGATCATACTTATCTTTCTCTCTACCATAATTGTCAGGATACTGTCTCTTTAAGAACGACATTACCTGCTCTTAGCTCACACCCCTTTAAAAGGGTTGTTCAGCACACCTGTAGTTGCTTGTTTTTTGAACTCACATGCTGATTACTTTCAAGCCAAGCAGAAGTACCTTGTATGCAGATTCGTTCCCTGGAATCTATCCTGTGATCTGCCTTCCTGCACTAAAACTACTAGTTATTGGAACCTGGACTTTCACTCAGGTTTGATAGCTCTCCTGAAAAGGGTTATTTCTTTCTTCAAATCGTTACGGCTGCACAAGCTAACTTGAAACGCTGAACTGCTGACGTCATCCTCCTGTGTGTCAGTGCAGAGAGCGCCTTTCATCTCACGCTGCCGGATTCCTCCACCTCTCTGCACCTCCAATCTACAGCTCCACGCTAAACAGCTGACAGACAAGCAGCGAACATCGGATTATCACAGAGGAGACTGTTACCATTTTATCCGCAAGTATTTTGGTACACTTTTACTCAAAACAAAGTAACTTTCTAAATCAGTAATCTATATTACTTACCTCCGGATTGTTTGTGAACTTTAACTGTTTATATTGCCACAAGACTATTATCTGTCTGATATGCTCTCATGAAACGCTAGCAGTAATTACTAAATTCCTTGCTCTGATACAACCAACCGCAGATACACAGATACAGGTTGTTTATTTGCTAATATTCAGTTCTCCTTTATTTGGTTGCTGTGCTGACTCAACTTTATTTACATCTTACTTTAATCCTTGCAATTGAAGATCTTTCAGTTGTATAAGAACGTTATATGTTATTTATCTTACATGAACTGCTTACTAGTTTGAATATCCACATATTATGCAAAACAAATATATGCTGGAATTTCTTACTTAAGCTACAAAACCTCATTTTTATGAGAACAGAAAAATCAATTTACTAAAGTTACTCAGCATACGACAATAATACATCTATAACAAATCCAATACACAAAATAATTTATGATTGGTTTAAACTAACTGCACCTAAAATGGTCACTTATACAGGTGCAACCACCAAACGTGATCGTTCCTTATGTATAAATCCATTATGCCCACCTACACCAACTTTACCATATGGTTATTATTGGTTATGTGAAAAATGGGCTGTAAAGATGATACCATGTACACATTTGTCTCCATGCTTTTTAGGATATATCATCTTTGCAATTCGTACTCGCACCACACTGCCCAATGATACAATTTGCCAGCGTAGAAGCCCAGCGTTTAAAGACTCATCTGCATCAGGCCTTACTGTTTATGGTCTTCATCCTGGGTTCCTACAGCAGCCTCTTAGACTTTATTATAAGCTTAATCTTTTTGCAACACTCACAGATGAGGCTTTTAATTAGACTACTGATGCTATAGAATCACTTAGTATGAGACAAGAACAAATTGCACAAACAATTCTCCAAAACAGAATGGCGCTAGACTACCTTCTAGCAGCAGAGGGGGGTTTGTGTGTGAGAACAGGTGTGGGTTGTTGTGTTTTTATTATCAATAACACTGGTAGAATTCATCAAGACATAAAAAAATTACATGAGGTCCAAGGTAAAATACGTAAACAAGCACATGGTGCTTCTGATGGTTTTGATTAGTTATTTGGTTTTGGCTCATGGATAGGTTCTCTTGGTATGCGTATTATTAAGGGTATTATTGTTGCTATTATTATCATATTGCTAATATATCTAATGTTTAAGCTAAGTGTGTGTGCTATTAACAAACTTACGTCACAAAAAACTAAATCCCCAACACACAATGATCACTCTGATCAATATTTCATGGCTATGTTAACTGCTTCTACTTCTTAATTTCTTTCCATTCCTAAATACCTGCCCATTATTCCATCCCATTCTACCAAACGCACTCCTTCCCTTGAGCCCCTCAAAGACCTTCCACCCTCTCATTCCTCCTACCCTCTTTATCACCCCCTTACTCTCAGGTAAACTCCCATCTTTTTCTTTCCTCATGATAATTTCTGAGGCATATATCAGTTTATAAGCTTTTTCTCCTTATTATATGTTATTCTTTCAGAATAAAAGGAGGCATTGTAAGAATATTATGTTATCTAGGTATCATATACATATTGGCATCTATTTATTAAGCCGTCAACCGCAAATACGCTGGAATTCCTCAACGTATTTGTGGCGAGCCTGATTCCCCTTAGTTATCAAACCCTACAGACCGGCAAAAGTAGAATTTTGTGACGTAACATATGATCCGCCGGTCTCAGTCCGACACAGATCGATGCTTAGGTCACTCCAGATGTTCCAAATGCAAATTCGGCACAATCTGACTACTTTTGCTAGTTATCAAATAACTGGTTTTCAATCCACCGTCCTGGAGGCGGCAGATGCCATAGGAATCAATGGGAGTCTGAAAGCAGCGAAAGCTCATGTTTGCTGCTGCCCGATATCCCATTGATTCCTATGGGAACATTTACACCTAACACCCTAACATGTACCCCGAGTCTAAAAACCCCTAATCTGCCCCCCCTACACCACTGCCACCTACATTATATTATTAACCCCTAAACCGCCGCTCCCGGAGCCCACCGCCACTCTAATAAAATTATTAACCCCTAAACCACCGTTCACGGACTCCACCGCAACTAAATAAAGTGTTTAACTCCTAAACCGCCGCTCCCGGAGCCCACCGCCACCTACATTATATTTATTAACCCCTAATCTGCCCCCCCTACACCGCCGCCACCTACCTTATATTTATTAACCCTTAATCTGCCCCCCTACACCGCCGCCACCTACCTTATATTTATTAACCCCTAATCTGCCCCCCTACACCGCCGCCACCTACCTTATATTTATTAACCCCTAATCTGCCCCCCCTACACCGCCACCACCTACCTTATATTTATTAACCCCTAATCTGCCCCCCCTACACCGCCGCCACCTACCTTATATTTATTAACCCCTAATCTGCCCCCCTACACCGCCACCACCTACATTATATTTATTAACCCCTAATCTGCCCCCCTATACCGCCGCCACCTACCTTATATTTATTAACCCCTAATATGCCCCCCTACACCACCGCCACATACCTTATAGTTATTAACCCCTAATCTGCCCCCCCTACACCGCCGCCACCTACATTATATTTATTAACCCCTAGTCTGCCCGCCCTACACAGCCGCCACCTACTTTATATTTATTAACCACTAATCCCCCCTACACTGCCGCCACCTACCTTAAATTTATTAATCCCTAATCTGCCCCCCCTACACCGCAACCACTTACATTATATTTATTAACCCCTAATCTGCCCCCCCTACCCCTAAACCTAAGTCTAACACTAACCCTAACACCCACTAACTTAAATATAATTTAAATAAATATAAATAAATAATCCTAGCATTAAATAAATTATTCCTATTTAAAACTAAATACTTACCTATAAAATAAACCCTAAGATAGCTACAATATAACTAATAGTTACATTTGTAGCTATCTTAGGGTTTATTTTTATTTTACAGGCAACTTTGTATTTATTTTAACTAGGTAGAATAGTTATTAAATAGTTATTAACTATTTAATAACTTCCTAGTTAAAATAAATACAAATATACCTGTAAAATAAAACCTAACCTAAGTTACAATTACACATAACACCACACTATAATTAAATTAAATCCCTAAACTAAATACAATTAAATACAATTAAATAAAATTATCTAAAGTACAAAAACCCCCCACTAAATTACAGAAAATAAAAAACAAATTACAAGATTTTTAAACTAATTACACCTAATCTAATCCCCCTAACAAAATAAAAAAGCCCCCCAAAATAAAAAAAAGCCCTACCCTACACTAAATTACAACTAGTCCTTAAAAGGGCCTTTGTTTAAATGTACAATTACACTACTATTAAACAAGATTTGAGTGGTGGCACTGGGCAAGTGGGCACAGTATATGCTGTGAGCCTGACACAAAAAAGCAGACTGATGTTTAACAGTTCAAAAACTTTTTTTTTTTAAATGTATACTTAAACTACTATTAAACAAGATATGAGTGGTGGCACTGGGCAAGTGGGCACAGTATACACTGTGAGCCTGACACAAAAAAGCAGACTGATGTTTCACAGTCCAAAAAGTTTTTGTTTTTTTAAATGTACACTTACACTACTATTAAACAAGATATGAGTGGTGGCACTGAACAAGTGGGCACAGTATACGCTGTGAGCCTGACACAAAAAAAGCAGACTGATGTTTCACAGTCCAAAAACTTTTTTTTTTTTTAAATGTACACTTACACTACTATTAAACAAGATATGAGTGGTGGCACTGGGCAAGTGGGCACAGTATACGCTGTGAGCCTGACACAAAAAAGCAGACTGATGTTTCATAGTCCAAAAACTTTTTTTTTTTTTTTAAATGTACACTTACACTACTATTAAACAAGATATGAGTGGTGGCACTGGGCAAGTGGGCACAGTATACACTGTGAGTGTGACACAAAAAAGCAGACTGATGTTTCACAGTCCAAAAAGTTTTTATTTTTTTAAATGTACACTTACACTACTATTAAACAATATATGAGTGGTGGCACTGGGCAAGTGGGCACAGTATACGCTGTGAGCCTGACACAAAAAAAGCAGACTGATGTTTCACAGTCCAAAAACTTTTTTTTTTTTTTAATGTACACTTAAACTACTATTAAACAAGATATGAGTAGTGGCACTGGGCAAGTGGGCACAGTATACGCTGTGAGCCTGGCACACACACTGGCAGGCAGGCAACTGCAATTAGATTACCCAAGCAGACTGATGTTTCACAGTCAAAAAAGTTTTTTTTTTTTTAAATTTACACTACTGTTACACCAGATATGAGTGGTGGCACTGGGCAAGTGGGCACAGTATACGCTGTGAGCCTGGCACCCACGCTTGCAGGCAGGCAACTGCAATTAGATTACACTAGCAGACTGATGTTTCACAGTCAAAAAAGTTTTGTTTTTTTAAAAATGTACGCTACTGTTACACCAGATATGAGTGGTGGCACTGGGCAAGTGGGCCTGGCACACACGTTGGCAGGCAGGCAACTGCAATTAGATTACACTAGCAGACTGATGTTTCAAAAAAGTTTTTTTTTTTTTAATTTACACTACTGTTACACCAGATATGAGTGGTGGCACTGGGCAAGTGGGCCTGGCACACACCCTGGCAGACAGGAAACTGCAATTAGATTACACTAGCAGACTTATGTTTCACAGTCAAAAAAGTTTTGTTTTTTTTAAAATTTACGCTACTGTTACACCAGATATGAGTGGTGGCACTGGGCAAGTGGGCCTGGCACACACGCTGGCAGGCAGGCAACTGCAATTAGATTACACTAGCAGACTGATGTTTCACAGTCAAAAAAGTTTTTTTTTAATATTTTACACCACTGTTACACCAGATAACATATGAGTGGTGTCACTGGGCAAGTGGCTTGGCAGGCAGGCAACTGCAATTAGATTACACAGGAAAAAAAAAAACAGACTGATGTTCTAGCCCTAAAAAAGGCTTTTTGGGGTGCTGTCCTTACAGCAGAGATCAGATGAGTCCTTAAGGACTGTAGTGGACACTTAATACACTAGCCTAGCTATCAATTTCCCTATTAAATCAGCAGCAGCTACACTGTCCCTCCTCTCACTAAGAATGCAGCTTCCAAATGAATCTAAAATGGATGCTGTCCAGGAGGTAGGAGGGTCTGGGAGGGAGTGTCTGCTGCTGATTGGCTGGAATGTGTCTTCTGACTGTGAGGTAGAGGGTCAAAGTATTACTCAATGATGATGAATAGGGGGCTGATCGAACATCGCATATGTTCGCCCGCCGCGGCGAACGCGAACATGCTATGTTCGCCGGGAACTATTCGCCGGCGAACTATTTGCGACATCACTAGACTGGTTACACTCCTGTATATAAAAAAAAATTGACTACGTCTCCCTCTTGTGGATCTTGCTCTTATTTCTCCTTCTGATAGCTCTGATTTAAAGCTACTTGTTAGTTTAAAGGGACAGTATACAATCTTTATATAACTGCATGTAATAGACAGTACTGTAAATATAGTGATAATGATAATCCCACAGGAATATCTAAGAGGAAGCGCGTGCCAAATAATATAAAAAGTGATTCAGTGTGTATATAATATAAATGTGTGAAAGTTCCAAATGGACACTCAAAATATAACCAACAATAAAGTGAAAATATAACCAACAATAAAGTCATATATTAAAATAAAAAACTAAATATGATAATAGTATTATATTGTGTAATTGTCCCAAAAATAATGTGAAAGTCTCATATGGTTAAAGTAAGCCGGCAAGCTCCTCTTGTGTCCCACGGTGTAATGGTTCAAAAAGTGCTAGGATGGGGGGCGGAGCCAACCGGCAACTGAGATGGTCGCATATTGTGGAAGCTCTGCATTATAATGTTGAAAAATGCTTTATTAGCGATTGAATATCATAACTAATATATGTGGTGGAGTGGATACTATCTGCTGTGGACCTGTTCATGCTAGAGAGCGACTGTCGAGTCTCAAGATCTATGCCGAACTAAGTGCTTATATTGAAACAGATCGCAGCACATGGCTATATAATGCCATTACTGATTAGCATACTCAACGTGGATATTGACTGCGATATTCCTATACTTTTGGCATATGAGACTCATTCCATCCCCTGCTTGCAAGAACGGCGATAATACAAGGCTTACAACTGATTCGGACCATCAGTAGATGCATACATATTTCATATGAAGGGACTCACTATGTTGCAGGCTATGTGGAAAGAGGAGCTTGCCCAGATATTGCAGGCACATTTCTTGAGATTGAAACTCTCGCTATCCGACGCCTATGGGATTACTTATTCAACAGAGGAGACTGGTAAGATGGGTGCAGGCATAACTATTAAAGCGGCGCCCCATGGAGAGGGATGCTTCCAGCCACGTGGCAGATCTATATGAGGGCGATACTCCGTGTAAACAGCATAGATTGGAGTTACATGTAACAGGAGGTCCACAGCATGCTTGTGACTACACTAAAGATGCTACTGCTCACTATGGTCTACAGTCTGACAGGGAAGAGGGGGATCTGGACTGTGTCTACATGATATATACAGTGCTAGGGGGCAAAGAATTTCCGATTACAGGAACTGCTGAGAGCAGGGCTTCATTTAAGCGGTATGCAGAAAGCGACACAGAAGTACCCCAATTAGCTCCTACCCTAGAACGAATCAGCTCCTGTAAGACCCAGAGAAGACTAATCTTGTATGTGAAGTGGATGCCGTGGAAAAGTGAGAAAAGGTTGTATGCAATTTTGGTTGTTAAAGGGACTCTATTGCTACCCTATGCAGTGCCTCACAATGTCACACAGATACTCAAATGGGACCCTGGTGGTTCATTTTTGTGGGACACTAAGGGATTGCAGTCAGCTTTCTAATGTGCGTGGTTTCTGTAGATGGCAGTCATGCTTAGAAGGTTTTCCCTCTGTGGGACAAAATACAGAAACTTTATGACAGACTTGTACTGGATTCCTTAACTTACCACTGCATCAGCTGGATTAATCATCCCCAGTTACGTGCTATATAGACACTAATATATATTACTTTGTGTTTCATTCATTATCTATTGTATTATTTCACCATTATAATGGGTTCTGTTCTATCATATTGACAATACGTTTATAACTGCTTGACCCGAGTTGCTGTTACAATCTTGTGGCTGTTGTCTGTATTGTTTTAACCTTACTCACAGGGCTTAGCACTCACTATCTTATAATGTCTTCAATATTTTGTATTCAGTAGATAGATCATCTCTTCCACATTACAGAATTGAGACGTAAATTAATACTTTTTCTTAAAGGATGTAATTACCAGCTTCTACCACTGGAGGGGAGTCAAGGCTTAACTACACTGTACACAGCATAACACGTTTGACTTAAAGGAACACTGTACCCAAAAATTTTCTTTTGTGATTCAGATTGAGCATGGAATTTTAAGCAACTTTCAAATGTACTCCTATTATCAAATTTTCTTCAATCTCTTGGTATCTTTATTTGAAATGCAAGAATGTAAGTTTAGATGCCGGCCCATTTTTGATGAACAACCTGGGTTGTCCATGCTGATTGGTGGATAAATTCATCCACCAATAAAAAATTGCTGTCCAGAGTACTGAAACCAAAAAAAAGCTTAGATGCCTTCTTTTTCAAATAATGATAGCAAGAGAACGAAGAAAATTTGATAATAGGAGTAAATTAGAAAGTTGCTTAAAATTGCATGCTCAATCTGAATCACGAAATAATTTTTTTGGGTACAGTGTCCCTTTAATTCAGTTCACTTTCTCAATTGGGCTTCCTCCATGTTTCCCAGTTCTACCCCCATCGAGTTGCCCTTCACAGACACATTATACATCTTGATATATGGCTGATACAACAGAGAGGAAAGTTTGAGCTTATTCTGGAGTATGGTATGTTCCTTTGTTTTGCATAAAAGCTTGAAAGTCAGTGATCACACATCTAAACTATAAATTTACTGAGGTGTTATACATACTAATAGGCTGATTCTAAGCAATTCACAGTTTTATTGCAGTACAGTTTTGCACAAGCATGGCACGTTTTGTCTTAATAGGGACAGCCTAAGCTCAGTGTTACTAGAAATCTTCTCTGAATGTTTAAACTATAGCTCTTTCATGTCTATTATTTTAAAGACCAAGCTCACTGTGTCATTTTCTGTGTGGTTACGTGAACTTCCTACTGTACTACCTTCCTAAGAGTCTAATCAACTGTTTGTTTGACTAACATATATAGATCTATCTTATTAGGCACTTTATGTGCGATTTTTTACTTCTACAGTACAATTTTACACTCCTTGTATGAGAGTTGGTGTAGGCTAATATACAAAATGCTCAATGTTTTCCTAGTTTTACTCTATTCATGGATGTTAGCAACAACATATAACACATACTGACATCATTGACTGGGACCCTTCATATCTTTTCATAACCCCTAATAGCAATTAGCACACTTTAGCTGAAGTAAAACAGCTTGCTATAAGTCTGTAAACCATGTTTTCGCCTTATTTGGCATTGTAATAGACCACCTACTTTCTTTTTGGAGGAAGCATGGGAAGTTATACCCATATTACTATAACTGTTGAGACTTATTCACTTTTAGCAAACGCGTTGCCTGCGGCCGAGGCAGCGTCATAGTACACACAATGTCCAGTAGTATTGGCGCCTATAGCACATATTTTCCCTAGTCCTTTTCCCACAATGATGATAATTTATTATTTACAACTACTCATACAGACTGTGCTTTTTACTAGATATTCAACTTAACGCTCTGTGATATATTTCCATGGGCCCAGTGCCCAATCAGTAATGTTGATTATTTATGAGCTCTTGTTGTGAGATGTAATTTGTAATACTCATAACTTGATGTGATGGCCATTAACATGGGGTGACACAAAGTCTCCTCTGTCCAATACTGGTGTGGGCTGGTCCTGCTTGGCTGCTATTATTCAGCATCTTCTTTGCGCATTGCATCTTGTTTGAGCTACATGCATAAAACTAGGTTCAACTGCACTAGGTTTATCACTAATCTGATATGTATCCAGCCCACCTTTAGTTTCCCCTTGGTAGTCAATATGTTTTTTAAGAATATGCGTATATTTGTGCTGCCCTGTAGCACTGAAGCCTGTCTACTTAGTACACTTAGCATTTGATACCCATTACATTTATCCAACTGTCCTTCCCCTAACTCATAACAAGCCTTTCAGTCCCTAAGTTATTTATTTTATTTATTTTACTTATGTTATTTACATTACCACCTCCTCCCCCCCCCCCCCCACCATAATAAACCTCCTTTTACAGGAGGGCTAGCTACGTGGCTTGTCTTTTCTATGCCACATCCCAACCATAGTTCTTTCCTAACAATATTGCACACCTTTCTTCAACATCAACCCCTGTTCTTATAATATTTCTATATATCAGACCCAAGAGGGTCTTACCATGTTATCTTTGGGGCAGAAAACTTTAGTCTATTGTAAGCATCCTTATGGATAGAAAAATAGCATCACAGAAAAATAACCTACAAAATCAGAGGTCATAATTGTGAGATCCAAGAGTGGTCTCTCTTTTTCCTTTTACCTTCCCTCACTTTCAGTTATTTCCCTTGTGCTTGGTACATGAAGGACCTCTAGCGTGGATTAGAGAAGGTTCCCCTTTATATAGGCACTGCATACTAACTTTGTTGTTTTGTTTATGTTTTATTATGTAACACTTTCAGAAAACTTACTGTATGCCATTTTTTGCTACATACCTATGCTGTTTGTATGCCTATTTTGAGTATCTCAATAAAAAAAAAAAAAATATGATGTGAAAAGTGAAGTATAAAAACTACTCACAATGATAGTGGCATCTTAAACGAATAAGATGCTATCAAGCAGGCTGACATTTATACAGCAGTCAGTTCGCTGTGGTCTCCGTGTATCCAACCCAGCAAGTGTGATCTCAGGTAGTCAATCAGCCACCCTCTGAAGATGATAACAAATTTTGCGGGTGTGTGCCTCAATGAGTTTACAGAGTTTCCAGTAAAGCAGGGATCAACAATCAGCTGCAAGCTAACCGTTGAAAAGGGCTGCAGTATAGGTTCCAATATATGGACAAAATGTAGCAACCACAAAATCAGGTCATGGATAAAAAAAAAAATTGTATTGTTTGCAACGCGTTTCTCGGTCAAAGTAGGACCGTTTCATCAGGCAATGCCCCTTCCTCTGCATATGAAAAGACCCTTCACACTAACAGGAGCAAGCTGAAGTAGGTATACATCAGTATTCTCCTAAAATGTTGGGGCTTGGTTAGGAGTCTAAAAATCAGTGCAATAGAATCACACAATTGGATTACAGTTCCTTTCCCTTGGCGTACAGATAAGTGAAGTATTAACATCTTTATTAACTGTATTTGACTGGTAAATCTGCATAGTGGAGGGTCTAGTTCGTTTGTCCTGATTGCCAGAGAACTATACTTGCTTGCTTGATTGGAACTTAATCCGTATGGGGACGCTACAACTTTGTTATCTGTATAACATTTATGTATAGTACATTTGTTGCTGTATGGTTGACAAGCCGTGGTTATAGAATGATTATGTATTTATGTCAACATTTAACACGATATCGCCACATTTAGATCCCCATTATTACCCTGCCCAGAATTAGCCCCTGTATTTTCAGGGGTTCTGTAAGCAGCTGGGGTGTAGCATGAGCGATATTTAGTGCTTATTTGTTTTACATTTACAAGCTTGTTACATGCACTGAGAATTAGACAAGCCGTGCATACTGTGATGTTGTGTTATGCTATTAACACATGATACTATATCGTCTCACTTAGATCCTCTATCTTTGCTTTCTGCACAGTCACATACCTTTGTATATGCAGAGGCTTGTGTGTAGTTGAGGTTCAGTGTGAGCGATATATTGTGTTTTAGTATCCATTTATTCATGATGTTTTTGATACTTATGAGCTGATCCCATGCACTGTTACTTTTTTACAGTCACGTGACTTATTTTAATTTAGTGTGGATAAGTATTAATATTTGACTACAAAAGTTGCTGTGATTTTTGCTTTGACTTTTCACCTGTGAATACTGCAATATATTAGATCTGAAATACTGTCTCTAACATAGAGATTAATTCATACTGTTATGAATGATTCTATAAGAGTGCTTGATTCCCTTTCTTTCTTTGAAGTGCATGTATTTAGATGTACTTTCTCTTTTCTTACTGTCGCCTAGATTTAGAGTTTTGCGGCCGCCGTAACAGCGTAAAGGGCTCTTAACACTGCTTTTAACCGCCCGCTGGTATTTAGAGTTTCCTTACCGACACTCAAAATATTTCTAACGCTGAAATCATTACCGACAACCCAGACCCAGGAGTTAACATATAACGCAAAAAAAACATCCACAAATCACAAAACAAATATTACACAAAGTACACTTACACTCATACAAACACTACACTATATTTATTTTTCATTTTTAATATTTTCACGTCAAAATAGAAAGGATCAAAGTTACAAGATCTCGGGTGTTAGAAAAAAAAGACGCGTAGCTAACGCACCCCTTTGGCCGCAAAACTCTAAATCTAGGCGAGTATTTGTTAAGTTATTTTTTATAGGGTCTGCACCATAAATAAAATGAGCTAATATTAGTTAGCTGGCTACTGTATTTTCTCAATTATATTAGCCATTTGTCCTTAACTCTGTATATTTTATATATATATATATATATATATATATATATATATATATATATATATATATATATATATATATAAAACACAGCACACAGAAAAAGTCCAGCACTCACTCACAAGCTCTCAGCTAATATATATATATATATATATATATATTGTGCTGCCTCAATGAGGCATAGAATATTGCATAGCCTCTGTTATGTTCATGTTGTTATAGTTAAGAAATCATATATTTTTATGTCATTGTTCTCAATGCTTCCCTGTGTTTGTTCTGTACTGCCATCTACTGACACTTTTTGGTAATGCTCCTATTTTCCAGTATCTTACCCCCTGACCTTATTATGCATTTCCTTTTTGTGTATTACTCCGCCCTTGTAGTTTTATGATGTTTTCCTGTGTCATGGCTGCAGCTAACAGCCTCATGTAACAAGCACTCATGTTAATACATTGCAAGCTACGATCAGTATCATCTTTTGACCGCAAAATACTTTAACCATTCATTTATCTGCTGTATTCATTATCTGCTGTAACCTGATATTCAGAATAAAGCAACTTTGTGGATTGACAAGTATTGGTGAGTTCAGCTATCTGACAAGGATTGTCTCCAGTGATTGTATCTTCTTATACAGGCCAGGCATAGAGGTCTCAGCAAGGGATAGATCATTATTACAACTATCTGAGTCAGAATAGTCAAAAGATGTATAGAATTCCTACAGCCTGCTATGTATATGTGTGTGTTTAATCTGCAATCAAGCTCAGGGTCATCCGCCATCTTGTGAAAGCGCATGTCGCACAAGTTTCCTGCACTTCATCTGAATGTTGAAAACTTTTTCTCTGCATTGAACTGTTGCCCCACCTGTCTAAGCTGCTGTTTGCCTTCTTAAAGAGACAGTACCATTTTTTGCAAAACTTTAAAAAATGTCTGGACAAGGCTCTGAGCACTCTTTTATAGCCGAACCTACGCAGATACATCATGCCTCTGAACCCACAGACATACAGGAAGCAGATCCTGCAGATATTGCTGAACAGAGTGTAAGACCCAAACGGACAATAAAACCGACACATAAACTCAGAGAAAACTATGAATTCACTAGAGATGAGTACTCCAGCAATCTGTCAGACCTATGGGACAGAATTTCACAATGCATGTCAGTTTTGTCACACTTTAATGATCAACCAGCCAAATTGAGAGACTCTATAGAACACCTATCTGCTGCATATGAACGCTACCAGCGGCTGTCTGCAAAATACACAGCCTTCTTACAGGACATTAATATAGAGGACTCTTCAGCAGAACTGACTAGGACTGATGCACTGGACCAACATAAAGATCTCTTAGTGCAAACGGCTAAAGAAAAGGCAGAGTCCCGCATTGCTCAACTGCAGGAGACCAGATCTCATAGATCCACATCAACTAAGCTCACTGCACGTTCTTCTAGATCCTCTCGCTCCAGAAGTTCAACATTAAGCGATAAGCTTATAGAGGCCCGTGCTGATGCAAAATCAAAAAAAGTGCAAAGCTCCTTTATCAGAAGGGAAGCAGAAATGGAAGCCCAAAGCAAAGCACAGAGGGCTGCCCAGCAAGCAGAAATGGCTGCCCAGCAAGCAAAGGTGGATTCCCAAATAAAGGTTTTGCAAATGGAAAAGAAAGAAGCAGCAGCCCTAGCAAGGCTGAAAGTCCTTGAACAAGCAATGGGAGAAAGTACTAATTCAGATTGCCATATCCCAGCAGATCTGGAAGACCCAGTTGAACGCACTAGTAAATACGTGCTAAGGCATAATATTTGCTATGATACAGAGTCATCTCCTGTGCCTACTACTAACACCATCGTTCTCAATCTCAACACAGAGACCTCTCAGCACCAAATGCCTGAGCCTCTTCAAATCCACAACACAAGTGCATATAAGCAGCAAACCGCATCACCTCCTGCTGACAATAAGGTGATTTCCAGTGACAAGCCGCAGCTCAAGCCACAGCTAGCAGAAGCCTTAGAGACTACACCACAGTTGAATGCTCTTGCAACATCATTCTATCCTGGTAAACTTCACCCCTCTTCACCAAAGAACTTTCACACCCAAGGGGTTCCTCAAGTTACTTTGGCACCAAAGAGTGAGAAATCAGACTTGACTGACTTTGCCAGATACATGATACGCCGTGAGCTCATTAACACAAGCCTCTCAAGGTTTGATGACTGTCCAGAGAGCTACAGGGCCTGGAGATCAACCTTCAAGGCTGCTACCGCTGATCTCGACCTTACAACCAAGGAGGAACTTGATTTGCTCATAAAGTGGCTGGGGCCGGAATCTGCAGATCGTGTTAAAAGACTGAGAACAGTACATGTTGACCACCCAGATGCAGGCCTTGTTGCTGCATGGGCAAGACTTGAGCAAGCCTATGGTAGCTCTGAAGCCATAGAAAGCGCTCTGTTCAAGAGACTGCAAAACTTCCCAAAAATAGGAAACAAAGACTATCGCAAGCTCCAAGAATTAAGTGACCTCCTCATGGAGCTAGAGTTGGCAAAGACAGACCCACGTCTACCTGGACTAAGCTTTCTGGACACTGCTCATGGTGTCAATCCTGTGGTGTCTAAACTGCCATATAACCTGCAAGAGAAATGGGCACAACAGGGCTCAAGATACAAAAGAGACTATAACGTATCCTTTCCTCCATTTTCATACTTTTGCAGGTACATCAGCGATCAAGCCTGGATGAGAAACGATCCCAGCTTCAGCTTCTGTGAACCCAACTTGCCTGCTTCATCATCCTTACCAACATCATCAAGGTATGATAACACGGCAGCTAAACGTAGAGACTTTAATAGAACAATATCTGTTAAAAGGACAGACATCTCATCACCCGTATCCTCTCCTGCAAACCAGAGTGACTCGGGCGAGAGAGATAAAGACCCTAATCGTCAGTGCCCTATTCACAGGAAACCTCACCCTCTTAAGAAATGTCGTGGGTTTAGGGCAAAGACTTTACAAGAGCGCAGGGAGACTCTCCAGAAACTTGGAGTATGCTATAGGTGTTGTGCTTCTTATGGTCACTTTGCTAAAGACTGTAAAGATGTTATAAAGTGCACAGAATGCAGTAGCGACAGACACGTTACAGCTATGCATCCTACTCCACTTCCAGTCAACCCACAGCAGCTAACTGACTCCACCCCTGTCGCAATTCATGGCGGGGAGCAACAAAGTCGTGCTCCAGTCACAGCGAGTGTTTCCTCTGCATGCACAGAAGTCTGTGGAGAAGGCTTAGACTACAAATGCTGTGCCAAGGTATGTCTAGTCAAGATTTACCCACAAGATCAACCTGAGAAAGTTGCTAGAATGTATGCTATAATAGATGAACAGAGCAACAGATCCCTGGTTAAGCCTAAATTCTTTGAGATCTTCGGCATAGAGGGTAATGCAACACCGTATACTCTCAGAACCTGTTCTGGTCGTTTAGAGGCCTTTGGCAGAAGGGCCAATGGATTCATGGTCTCTCATATCAAAGGAAATGAAGGCATACCCCTACCAACATTAGTCGAGTGTGACCAGATACCAGGCGAAAGGGAAGAGATTCCTACTCCAGAGGCTGCCTATCACCATCCTCACTTAAGGCACCTTGTTGATGAGATTCCGGCAATGGACATGAATGCTGAAATCTTGGTCCTGCTAGGAAGAGACATTCTCAGAGTACATAAAGTACGCGAGCAGTGCAACGGACCTGACAATGCCCCTTATGCACAAAGACTTGATCTAGGCTGGGTGATAGTGGGCGATGTAAGCTTGAATAGTATGCGTACGTCATCTGAGATCCACTCCTTCAAAACTTACATATCAGAAAATGGACGTGCATCCCACTTCAAACAGTGCTCTCGCCATCATGAAGTAAGGGAGAAGCCTCCTGACATCATCCAAATACCTGATGTTACTCCTATCCTTTGTGATGACAATCCGGGTACCACAGTGTTTTGTACTACAAGTGATGACAACAAAATAGCCTTGTCAGTTGAAGACAGGAAATCATCTAAGCCCAAACAATGGCATTATGTTCCATCTGAAATTAATCCTGCAGATCATGCCACCAGGCCAGTGTCTGCAAGTGTCTTTGCAAATTCTTCTTGGTTAACAGGTCCTGAATTCCTGCTGGATCATCCAGAAGAAACCACAGCTGATGTCTTCAGTCTTCTAGAACCTGACAACGATCCAGAGATTCGTCCTGAAGTAAAAACCCTTGTCACCAGAACTGAACAAAGACTCGTCTTGGGCTGTCAACGCTTTGAACGTTTCTCCAAGTGGACAAGGCTTGTACGTACCATTGCAAGGTTAGTCCACATTGCACACTGCTTTCACACAAAGCCCACAGATGTTCACTGTCAAGGTTGGCACGTGTGCCAAAGGTTTCTTTCTGCAAAGGATATTGCTGAAAGTGAACTGTTCATAATACGCAGTGTACAACAGGATGTCTTTGGGTCAGAAAGTAAATGTATCCGTGACAAGAGGGGCATTCCAAAAAACAGTCCTATAGCTAACCTGAACCCATTCTTTGACAATGATCATTCCGAGCCAGCTCCACCACTTCAAAAACTCCAAGAGTGCTGGTACCTGCCTTTCTTCGGAGTGTATCATCCACATAAGCCAAAACAAATCAGGGTAGTGTTCGACTCCGGTGGCCAAGCAAATAGCAAACGATGGGCAGTGCTGTTCACTTGCATGAGTGTGCGTGCAGTACACATTGAAGTAATAGAATATATGGATGCCTCAAGTTTCATAAATGCTCTAAGGCGATTCCTTGCCATCAGAGGACCAGTCAAAACATTAAGATCTGACTGTGGAACTAATTTTGTTGGAGCCTGTTGAGAGCTACATCTCAACTCTAGGCCAATTCAAGACCTTTTAGCTGAAAAGGGCTGTACATGGATTTTCAATCCTCCTCATTCTTCCCATATGGGTGGCTCCTGGGAGAGAATGATAGGCATCACACGTAAAATACTGGACTCCATGCTTATGGACTTGAAATCCACAAGACTCACCCATGAGATTCTAACCACCTTCCTGGCAGAAGCATCTGCCATAATCAATTCAAGACCACTTGTTCCAGTTTCTGTAGATCCAGAGGCCCCAACTCTCCTCACTCCAGCTACTCTTCTTACCCAGAAGCTTGGGTCTGTTCCTGTTCCACCTGGAGACTTTAAAACAGGAAATCTGTGCTACAATCAGTGGAAGCGAGTACAACACCTTGCCAACTGCTTCTGGAATCGCTGGAAGATGGAGTATCTCTCTACTCTGCAAGGACGCAGGAAATGGCAACGTCTGAACCCTAACATCAAGGTTGGAGATCTTGTTCTCCTCAAGGACCAGCAAGCTGAAAGAATCGAATGGCCCATGGGACTGATTATAAAGAGCATTCCTAGTGATGATGGAAAGGTGCGTAAGGTGGAGGTGAAAGTTGCAAGACAAGGGACTATAAAAACTTTCATCAGACCGATCACGGAACTTATCTTGCTCTTGCCCTTTGGAGACTGAACTTACTTATGTATGCTGTTGGATTCTTCCTGTGACTTCAAGAAGGAAGTATCTTGAACTTTAATTGACACAACTTGAAGTTTATATTATTGTTGTTGTTGCATTATATGTATGTTCTTTTTATATCTTTCAGGTCTTCAAGACATCTCTGCAAATTACACTGTTATGCATAACTTCCGTTATGATTTAAATAGTGACATTTATTATGCCAGACGGGGAGTGTGCTGCCTCAATGAGGCATAGAATATTGCATAGCCTCTGTTATGTTCATGTTGTTATAGTTAAGAAATCATATATTTTTATGTCATTGTTCTCAATGCTTCCCTGTGTTTGTTCTGTACTGCCATCTACTGACACTTTTTGGTAATGCTCCTATTTTCCAGTATCTTACCCCCTGACCTTATTATGCATTTCCTTTTTGTGTATTACTCCGCCCTTGTAGTTTTATGATGTTTTCCTGTGTCATGGCTGCAGCTAACAGCCTCATGTAACAAGCACTCATGTTAATACATTGCAAGCTACGATCAGTATCATCTTTTGACCGCAAAATACTTTAACCATTCATTTATCTGCTGTATTCATTATCTGCTGTAACCTGATATTCAGAATAAAGCAACTTTGTGGATTGACAAGTATTGGTGAGTTCAGCTATCTGACAAGGATTGTCTGCAGTGATTGTATCTTCTTATACAGGCCAGGCATAGAGGTCTCAGCAAGGGATAGATCATTATTACAACTATCTGAGTCAGAATATATATATATATATATATATATATATATATATATATATATGTAATGTTAAACACAACAAGAGAACTCATCCGGGAAAGTAACCAGGATAAAAAAAAAAGACAGGGAATTCAGCACTCTTTTGAAAGTAATCAATATTTTACTAGCACAATATTATATACATAGATTACAAAGGAGATGGCATATGGGGCCCTCCCTCTACCCTCGCACAACAAAGGAAGGCAACATTCACAATGTGAAAAAATCAGAGTCAGATTGCAACAGAAATATATTACAGAAAAATATATTGGACCTTTCGAGTCCAATAGACTAAACCTGACCGGTCAGGGGATGTGCAATACAATTTGCCCAGAAACATTGATAAAGCAAAATGTAGAGTTGGCCATGGTAAGACCAGTCACACTTTCTACACCCTGCTGCACACAACACCCCTGTAGAGAGGTTCTCGCTGGGCAGGTTAAATAGTATGTGGGATCTAAGAAAGTGGTGACAGCCTTACAATAGGCGGTATAGAAATATTAGGCATGCCTTTCAAAATGTACAATAAATAGAGTATGTACAGAGGGAAAATGTGTTTCAAAGATCAACTACACCCTGCTGCATCCGACACCTCACCCGGGAGGTATGCACTGTCAGGCAGGTAATAGAAATGGGATCTAAGTGATCAATGGCGACACGCCCTCAGGATATGTACATAAGTTTGTGAGCCAAACATTTAAATCATCATGTGAAAATGGCATAGGTAAACTTAATATCATGGTATAAAAGGTTAATGCCTAAAATCAAAGTCGACACATTAAAGCAATAGTGTAGGCACATGCTATGCAGGTAAGCAAGAGAATGTGTTAGTGCTAAGCATGCATCCATCCATTATTATTAGATAAGCTGTGATCCTTGAAAGTTCCTAAGGAAAGCTGTACGCCCTCTCGACAGAGTAGCGTTTGCCAAAGTGCAAAGTTAATGCACAATATCCAGAGCTGATTAGTACAGTTAGTGGCAAGGAATCTAATAGCAATATGGAACCATACGACCTGAGTGATTCAGTAAAATGTAGGCCGTGCCAAGTAGCCGTAGGTCCATGACAAGTATTGCCAAATGCTGATTCGAACTTTGCTTTAAAGATGTCTGTAAGGTCCAAGTTGCTTAACGGGCTTCGCCCTGACGAAGCCTGTTAAGCAACTTGGACGCACGGGTTAAACGCGCGTCGGCATAGGTCCAGCCGACCGGATCACGTGATGTGCGTGTGAGGATCTCGGAGAAAGCAACTCTCAACAAGCCTTCGCGGTTACCTTACAGACATCTTTAAAGCAAAGTTCGGATCAGCATTTGGCAATACTTGTCATGGACCTACGGCTACTTGGCACGGCCTACATTTTACTGAATCACTCAGGTCGTATGGTTCCATATTGCTATTAGATTCCTTGCCACTAACTGTACTAATCAGCTCTGGATATTGTGCATTAACTTTGCACTTTGGCAAACGCTGCTCTGTCGAGAGGGCGTACAGCTTTCCTTAGGAACTTTCAAGGATCACAGCTTATCTAATAATAATGGATGAATGCATGCTTAGCACTAACACATTCTCTTGCTTACCTGCATAGCATGTGCCTACACTATTGCTTTAATGTGTCGACTTTGATTTTAGGCATTAACCTTTTATACCATGATATTAAGTTTACCTATGCCATTTTCACATGATGATTTAAATGTTTGGCTCACAAACTTATGTACATATCCTGAGGGCGTGTCGCCATTGATCACTTAGATCCCATTTCTATTACCTGCCCGACAGTGCATACCTCCCGGGTGAGGTGTCGGATGCAGCAGGGTGTAGTTGATCTTTGAAACACACTTTCCCTCTGTACATACTCTATTTATTGTACATTTTGAAAGGCATGCCTAATATTTCTATACTGCCTATTGTAAGGCTGTCACCACTTTCTTAGATCCCACATACTATTTAACCTGCCCAGCGAGAACCTCTCTACAGGGGTGTTGTGTGCAGCAGGGTGTAGAAAGTGTGACTGGTCTTACCATGGCCAACTCTACATTTTGCTGTATCAATGTTTCTGGGCAAATTGTATCGCACATCCCCTGACCGGTCAGGTTTAGTCTATTGGACTCGAAAGGTCCAATATATTTTTCTGTAATATATTTCTGTTGCAATCTGACTCTGATTTTTTCACATTGTGAATGTTGCCTTCCTTTGTTGTGCGAGGGTAGAGGGAGGGCCCCATATGCCATCTCCTTTGTAATCTATGTATATAATATTGTGCTAGTAAAATATTGATTACTTTCAAAAGAGTGCTGAATTCCCTGTCTTTTTTTTATCCTGGTTACTTTCCCGGATGAGTTCTCTTGTTGTGTTTAACATTACATTACTTTTTAAGGGTCTGCACCACATTCATTTATACATCAAGGTAAAGCCGATTACGGCATCCTCTGTATCACTAGCCTATAGCAAATGCTTCTCTCCTGTATTTATTTCTATTTATATATATATATAGTTGTATGCAAAAGTTTAGTCACCCCTGACAATTTCCATGATTTTCATTTATAAATAATTGGGTGTTTGGATCAGCAATTTCATTTTGATCTATCAAATAACTGAAGGACACAGTAATATTTCAGTAGTGAAATGATGTTTATTGGATTAACAGAAAATGTGCAATATGCATCAACATGAAATTTGACAGGTGCATACATTTGGGCACCCCAACAGAAATATTGCATCAATATTTAGTAGAGCCTCCTTTATCAGAAATAACAGCCTCTAGACATAGCCTGTAAAGAGGTATTTTGGACCATTCCTCCTTGCAAAACATCTCCAGTTCAGTTAGGTTTGATGGTTGCCGAGCATGGACAGACCGCTTCAAATTACCCCACAGATTTTCAATGATATTCAGATTTGGGGACTGAGATGGCCATTCCAAAACATTGTACTTGTTCCTCTGCATAAATGCCAGAGTAGATTTTGAGCAGTGTTTTGGGTCTTTGTCATGTTTAAATATCCAGCCCCGGCATAACTTCAACTTTGTGACTGATTCCTCAACATTATTCTCAAGTATATGCTGATATTGAGTGGAATCAATGCAACCCTAAACTTTAGCAAGATTCCCAGTACCTGCACTGGCCACACTGCCCCACAGCATGATGGAACATTCACCAAATTTTACTGTGGGTAGCAAGTGTTTGTCTTGGAACGCTGTGTTCTTTTGCCGCCATGCAAAAATGCCCCTTGTTATGACCAAATAATTCAATCTTTGTTTCATCAGTTCACAACACCAGGCCCGGACTGGCCATAGGGCATAGCGGGCAAATGCCCGGTGGGCCTCCGATTACCTTGGCTCCATCCACCATTACAGCACACCAGTTTTTTTTAATGCTTTTGTCTCACTACGCTATGCACTATTACAGAGTGCAGCACATGTTGGGAAATGTAGGCTGTGGTGCGCTACAACACACACTATACAGAGAGAGCATGGGAATTTGTGCCTGCTGCCTGCTCTGTCACTGGAGCGGGAACTGTAGTTTAAAAAAAGTTCCCCTCATCTAGCCTGCACTTCAGCCATTTCACACTTCTTGCTAAATCTGTCCTGGGAATGAAAGCCCTGTGCTTCACTTGCACGGAAGTTATGTGCAGAGCCAGTTTGGGCTGGAGAAAAACACTTTTCTCAGGCGGCAAGGATACATCCGTGGTTGGAATGTGTAAGAGGAGCCAGAGACACAAGACAGCAGCATATTCCAGATCTCCCTTTAACTTAACTGTAAGTTTTTTTCTCCTCTCATTGCTTGTCAGCTACGTAAAGCTGTGAGCTGTCAAGTGTGGGGGCCAGGCTGACACTTCCTTTGGAATGGCCTGACATGGGAAGCACTATTTAACTCCTTGGCTTGATGGCTTCCAAAAAAATACTGCAGGTGATTTCTAAGCAGTGCAATGCAGGATGCCACCTTTTTTTGTTAGCCATGGCAGGGGTTAAATTGTACTCAGACAGTCATTGTTGATCTATCCACCCTGCAGGACAAGAGGTTATCTGGGACTCTGGGAGGGAAATTAATTATGGTATCTGTGAATGGCTTGACTTTGTCTAAAAACTGCACTTCAAGGAGCAACTGAGAGACTATGGCCCCTAGTTATCAAGCCGTCAACCTCAAATACGCTGGAATTCCGCAGCGTATTTGTGGCGAGGCTGATTCGCCTTAGTTATCAAGCCCTACAGACCGGCAAAAGTAGAATCTGGTGACGTAAGCATCGATCCGCCGAACTCAGTCCGACACAGATCGATTCTTATGTCACTCCAGATGTTCCGAACGCAAGTTCGGCACAATCTGACTACTTTTGGGAGTTATCAAAATCCCAGCAGGTATGCTCGGCACTTTTACGGCCCAGCGTACCTGGTTTTCAATCCACCGCCCTGGAGGTGGCGGATCCCATAGGAATCAATGGGAGTCAGACCATAGCGAAAGTTCAAGTTCGCTGCTGCCTGACATCCCATTCATTCCTATGGGAAGTGTCTACACCTAACACCCTAACATATACCCCGAGTCTAAGCACCCCTAATCTGCCCCCCCTACACCGCCGCCACCTATATTAAACATGTTAACCCCTAAACCGCCGCTCCTGGACCCCGCCACAACTCTAAGAAATCTGTTAACCCCTAAACCGCCGCTCCCGACCACCGCCGCCACCTACATAATACCTATTAACCCCTATCCTGCCACCCTATACCGCCGCCACCCCTAATAAATGTATTAACCCCTATCCTGCTGCTCCCGGACCCTGCCGCAACTAAATAAATAGTTTAACCCCTAAACCGCCGCTCCCGGAGCCCGCCGCCACCTATATTAAACTTATTAACCCCTAATCTGCCCTCCCTATACCGCCGCAACCTATAATAAAATTATAAACCCCTAAAGCTAAGTCTAACCCTAACCCTAACACCCCCCTAAATTAAATCTAATTTAAATCTAACTAAATAAATTAACTCTTATTAACTAAATTATTCCTATTTAAAGCTAAATACTTACCTGTAAAATAAACCCTAAACTAGCTACAATATAACTAATAGTTACATTGTAGCTATTTTAGGATTTATTTTTATTTTACAGGCAACTTTCAATTTATTTTAACTAGGTACAATAGCTATTAAATAGTTATTAACTATTTAATAGCTACCTTGCTAAAATAAAGAGAAATTTACCTGTAAAATAAAAACTAACCTAAGTTACAATTACACCTAACACTAAACTATCATTAAATAAATGAAACCTATTTAAAACTAAATACTTACCTGTAAAATAAACCCTAAGATAGCTACAATATAATTAATAATTACATTGAAGCTATGTTAGGGTTTATATTTATTTTACAGGTAACTTTGTATTTATTTTAACTAGGTACAATAGCTATTAAATAGGTAATAACTATTTAATAACTACCTAGCTAAAAGAAATACAAAATTACCAGTAAAATAAATCCTAACCTAAGTTACAATTAAACCTAACACTACACTATCATTAAATAAATTAAATAAATTAAATACAAATACCTACAAATAAATACAAATAAATACACTAACTAAAGTACAAAAAATAAAAAAAGAACTAAGTTACAAATAATAAAAAATAATTTATAAACATTATAAAAATATTACAACAATTTTAAGCTAATTACACCTACTCTAAGCCCCCTAATAAAATAACAAAGCCCCCCAAAATAAAAAAATTCCCTACCCTATTCTACATTTAAAAGATACCAGCTCTATTACCTTACCAGCCCTTAAAAGGGCCTTTTGCGGGGCATGCCCCAAAGAAAACAGCTCTTTTGCCTGTAAAATAAAAATACAACCCCCCCAACATTAAAACC